>NW_025052379.1:0-11516 GCF_019279795.1 Protopterus annectens | reverse complement strand
ATGCCTAAGCGTAATATCCAGAAGCAGAACCCATGCATGCAAATGTAATACACAACAGCCCATAGCGTAACCCGCACCCATGTACGGCACCCAACCCAGCTAGCAGCCGCAGCTGCACACCTACACACTGGGTATACCTGAAATGTAGTAAGAAGTATTGTCCTAGGCAGTGCCACGCGGCAAATATGTACCCCACATGTTAACATCCCACCTCAGGTACAGATATCCAAATGGCTGCATGTGAATGTGTCGGCAGAATGTGTACATCCCGCATGTGGTATGGACCTGTCAAAACCCCATAGGCGCACACGCCACGGTGCCCATAACTGTACACATCTGGACAAGGCAGTATGTTCAGCCACCGTACTGATGATTAGCTATGCAGACATGTCAAACACAACACATATGGCGGAACATCTGCCCACCAAACAGGACGCCCCAACAGGGTGCCACATGCACAGAAGGTGAAGGTGGGACATCACACGTTGAGAATAGCGTTGCCGGATGGCCAAACACCCACGGCCAACGCAAAGGATGGAATAACATGTATATGCCTGGATGAATGGGTATGTCATAGCATGGGAATAGGCCAAGCTATCCAACATAATAGCCATGTGTACCAGATACAAACAGCCAGTAACACGCAGTAGTAATGCAGGAAGGCATACACGACTGTGGGAATAGCACAGGACATATGGCATGTGCCAAGTGTTGACGCATGACACAAATGTCCAGGATGGGGCTCCCTGCAAAGAGGAACATGTGCCAACCCCACCCCCCACAGATGTACCGGCAGTGGAAACACATCCCAAACACACACCAAACACTACCGTCCATCCCACGATAGCAACGGAGGCTGGTCAAAGACCACCATGACGCGTGCACAAACAGGGACACGTGTAACCGTTGCCCTAACAACCCCCCACAGGCCAAAGAATAATAGTATGGACATATGCATGTAATGCTGTGAAGGATGTGTGGTAGTCCTCAGTATCACAGAGGTAGGTACACAGATACACTGTAATCAACCGTGACGTATGTGCACTGTACACAGCATACCTGCAGGTAATACATAGTTCAATCATGTGCCACAGAAATATACACATACGAATGAGGATAGGGGATAGACAAGTGTGAATGGGACAAACTATGAACATAGGTTCATAGGTCCATAGGTACATAGTAGGCTATCTGCCCAAGGGCAGCTATAACCCTAGCCCATAGTTATGTTGCCTTTGCCAACCCTCCAGTCCAAAGATAACAATGCCTATTATATTGCTGTACCTCTGTCAAGCAGTGACAATGACGTAATCCCTGGGGTATATCTGCAATCTCCCATCCATTGGTCAAGATCCCCCTCGAACAAGGCCAGCGAGGTGCTCTGCCTCACATGTACTGGGATGTTGTTCCACAGCATAGTGAGTGTCTGGGTGATGAATCTGTCCCTCCAACACATTCTATTAATGACCGTGTCAAGGTTCACGTCACCTGCCCCTGTGGTTCTGAGGGATGTAGATCCATTAGGTGAAGCATAGTCATCAAATATGGGTCGACATGGCCTTGTATGGCAGGCACAGGTCACCACTGAGCAAGTGGTATGTGACTGAATGGAGCAGGAGTCCTTTCAGTCGGGCAGCATAACACAAATTCCTGACACCCTGCATCCGTTTGACAATGAACCTATGGGGCCTTCCCAGCTGCTGCAGGTGTCGGGTCAGATACCTTCCGAACGGGGCAATGTACTCAATCATAGGTCTAATGAGTGATGAGTACAAGGAGACGATGACCTCCCCCGATCTAGATGTGAATCCCTGCACGATCAGGTGGGCAATGTAGAAGGTCTACCTAACTACGTTAGCAACGTGTGTGTCGAACGAATGGTGACTGACAACCTGGGTCCCCAGATCCCTGGTAACTCCCTCTGTGCTCAGTGGATTGCCACCTATATGGCAGCTAGGGGTAACCTTGTTCTTCCCGAAGGGTATGACTATGCATTTCACGGCATTTAGCTGTAGGCCATGTCCCTGGCACCAGATATCCATATCTGTGAGGCCCTTCTGAAGGATATCTGTGTCAGATGTCCGTCCCACTATGGCACCCAGTTCGCAGTCATCTGCAAACATTGTCAGCCATAACCCCCCTGTGTTTGCTTGTACTTTGGAAATGTAGATGCAGAAAAAGAGTGGACCCAGGACTGAGCCCCGTGGGACACCGCCTGTGACCGGCTGTGAGTCTGACATGGTGCCAGCAACTATGACCATGTGGGTTGTGTCACCTAGCCAGTTTGCAACCCATCCTGCGATGTACGGGTTCACATCCAAGCCGATGGGTTTATCAATGATACCCGAGGGGGGTATTGTGTTGAAGGCCTTTGCCAGGTCGAGGTAGGCTGTATGGACTGCCTGACCCTCATCAATGGCCTCGGTGACTGTTCCTAAAACGTCAACCAAGTTTTAAACGCATGATCTGCCTTTGACCAAGCCAAACTGGGTTGGATGCAAAGTATGCAAGTCCCCTATGTCGTCATCTATGAGTTCCATTATGATCCTTCCCCATGGCTTTGCAGATAAGGCGCCTAGCTAATGGGACGGTAATAACCAGGGTCAGTGGAGGCACTGCCCTGTGAAGTGGGACTACAGTCGCGCACAACTTGGTTACGTTACCTGAGGTGAGGCTAAGATTAAACAGCTGTCCTAACTGTGGGTCTAATTCCTCAATGAGTTTGTGGAGTACACAGCCGGGAAACCATCTGGTCCCATGGATGCTGTGTTCACTGCCTTGGAGAGAGCATGTCCCACCTGTGCTACAGAAGTTTCGGGGCCACAATCCTCTGGTACAGACATCTCCCATGTGGGTGGGAGGGGGATGTTTTCACCGAACCTGTCAGCCAGTATGTTGGCAATGTGTGTATGTTCAGTAAACTTCACATCATTGTGAACCCAGTCTGAGCATATCTGGGAGTGTCCTCCCAGGTGTCCAACATAGCTAAAGAAGGCCGGATGATTGTCTGTCGAGTCATTGGTGATATATCTGTCGGACTTGCCCTGGATGATGTCATGAGAGCTTGTAGTTCTTCACATATAATGAGCAAGGGTGTCATACCTTACAAGGATTCCGCTCTGTCTTGTAGTAGCTACCTCCTTCTGTTGTAGAGCTTGTGTATGGCTGGGGTACACCAGACTGGATGCTTGGCATTGGTACAAAGACTCACAGTTGTGTAAGGGATTGCCTGATCCATGCAGTCCTGTAGGTGCTGGTAGAAGGCATATGTAAGTGATTCAGTGGCTTGAGTAATGTTTACCACTGGCTCATGGGCCTTAAAGGAGACCACACTAGTGTTTAGAAGTGTGAAGTTGGCTTTTGAGAAAGCCATATGTATGGTAACCGGCACCACCCACAGCATTGTATGTCAATAGCAGAAGCTATTGTCCAAATAACATATTATTATCTTTATTATTAAATTATTTATTATTATTTATTTAGTTATTGTTTCAGCTAATTACACTTGAAAATGCCCGGTAAGACCGGGCGAAAGTGCTCGTGATCTACTTGTTTTGGTGGTGTCATTTTGACAATAAAGTGGCGATTCTTCCCTATTGGGACTTCTGAGGATTATTTAAAGCAGTTGCTAACCTGCATCTTTGGATGTACACCATTTGGTTTCAGTTTAGAAAAACCTGGTTTTCGTAGCACTACATAATATGGGTAGTCAAACAGACATCCGCGATTGGGGAACATACAGCAGCAGTCAAAACCACTGGCCAGATGGACACAGTCCAACAACTTCTACACTTTACATATGCACATTGGTGTCCATTGTAGGACCCAAAATTGATCCGACGAATATCATCCAGCTGCTACCGCCACCGAGAAGAAGCGACAGCCGTGACTACGGCACAGCTAGACATATGCACCACCAGCGTGTTTAAGGTTGATGACAAGTGTCCATGAAATGCAGGACATATGAACAGAAATCCCCAGATTGTCGAGTCCATAGAAGTGCATCCACATCCCAGTCCCGCTCATGAAGGATGTGTAATGGGTACCGTCGAGGGTTGCAGCCATGGGACCTGGGTATGCAGAAATGGGGCTCGGTGTTGTTTGGCAGATAATCCATTGTCCCGCCGTGGGTATAGCACATGCCTTACTCCCCACTAATAATGCAAAGCATCCACCGGATAATGCTAAATGCAGGTGTGAAATGTGTACAGCCCTATACCAGTGTCCAGTAGGCAATTCCCATGGATGGACAAGCGTACGACCAAGATGGCACCCATAACTGCAAACCTGGTGGAATTACACAGCTGCAGTAAGGCATAACACAGGGAATACAGGTAGGGACTACAGTAGACACTCCCCATACAAAGTCAGACCGCCGTGCGAATACTGGCATACACAGCACTCAATCTGCCAGCAACAAAATGGGGATCACTCGCTTCCATACTGCGGAACAAATGGGCGACCTGTGGAACACATACTAAAGGCACACCAACAACGTCAACTAGGAAGGTCATAGGATGGTTAAACTATGGCGTTCCCACTTATGAAGAACATCCTTCAATGAATTAGTAGGATCCACATGTTTTGGTGGTGTTATTTTGACAATACAGTGGCGGATATTTTCTATTGTGACATCTGAGGATTATTTAAAGCAGTTGCTAACCTGCATCATTGGACTTACACCATATGGGTTCATTTTAGAAACACCTGGTTTTCGTAGCACTACATAATATGGGTAGTCAAACAGACATCCGCGATTGGGGAACATACAGCAGCAGTCAAAACCACTGGCCAGATGGACACAGTCCAACAAGTTCTACACTTTACATATGCACATTGGTGTCCATTGTAGGACCCAAAAATTGATCCGTACGGAATACCATCCAGCTGTTATCGTTCTACCAGAAGAAGTGACAGCCGTGAGTACGGCACAGCTAGACATATGCACCACCAGCGTGTTTAAGATTGATGACAAGTGTCCATGAAATGCAGGACATCAGATTGTCGAGTCCATAGAAGTGCGTCCACATCCCAGTCCTGCACACATGAAGGATGTGTAATGGGTACCATCGAGGGTTGCAGCAATGGGATCCTGGGTATGCAGAAATGGGGCTCGGTGTTGTTTGACAGATAATCCATTGTCCCGCCCCGTGGGAGGGATGTGGGTGTAGCACATGCCTTACTCCCCACTAATAATGCAAAGCATCCCCCGGATAATGCTAAATGCAGGTGTGAAATGTGTACAGCCCTATACCAGTGTCCAGTAGGCAATTCAAATGGATGGACAAGCGTACGACCAAGATGGCACCCATAACTGCAAATCCGGTGGAATTGCACAGCTGCAGTAAGGCATAACACAGGAAATACAGATAGGGACTACAGTAGACACTCCCCATACAAAGTCAGACCGCTCAATACCGCGACACAGCACTCAATCTGCCAGCAACAGAATGGGGATTACTCGCTTCCATACTGCGGAACAAATGGGCGACCTGTGGAACACATACTAATGGCACACCAACAACGTCAACTAGGAAGGTCATAGGATGGTTAAACTATGGTGTACCCACATATAAAGAACATCTTTCAATGAATCAATAGGATCTACATGTTTTGGTGGTGTTAGTTTGACAATACAGTGGTGGATATTTCCTATTGTGACTTCTGAGGATTATTTAAAGCAGTTGCTAACCTGCATCATTGGATTTACACCATTTGGGTTCATTTTAGAAACATCTGGTTTTCGTAGCACTACATAATATGGGTAGTCAAACAGACATCCGTGATTGGGGAACATACAGCAGCAGTCAAAACCACTGGCCAGATGGACACAGTCCAACAAGTTCTACACTTTACATATACACATTGGTGTCCATTGTAGGCCCCAAAAATTGATCCGTACGGAATACCATCCAGCTGTTATCGTTCTACCAGAAGAAGCGACAGCTGACTCGGCTAGCTAGACATATGCACCACCAGCGTTTTAAGGTTGATGACAAGTGTCCATGAAATGCAGGACATATCGAACAGAAAGCCCCAGATTGTCGAGTCCATAGAAGTGCTCCCACATCCCAGTCCCGCACACTGAAGGATGTAAATGGGTACCGTAGGTTGCAGCCATGGGATCCTGGGTATGCAGAAATTGCCTGGTGTTGTTGGCAGATAATCCATTGTGCCCCTGGAGGAACGGGTGGAACACATGCCTTATCCCCACTAATAATGCAAAGCATCCACGGGATAATGCTAAATGCAGGTGTGAAATGTTACAGCCCTATACCAGTCCAGTAGGCAATTCCCATGGATGGACAACGAATGGCCAAGATGGCCCCATAACTGCAAACCAGGTGGAATTACACAGCTGCAGTAAGGCATAACACAGGAAATACAGATAGGGACTACAGTAGACACTCCATACAAGTCAGACCCATAAATAACGCTTCACAGCACTCAATCTGCCAGCAACAGAATGGGGATTACTCGCTCAATACTGGCGGAACAAATGGGCGACCTGGAATCACATACTAATGGCACACCAACAACGCAACTAGGAAGGTCATAGGATGGTTAACATTTTGAAACCACATATAAAGAAAATCTCTCAATGAATTAATAGGATCTACATGTTTTGGTGGTGTTAGTTTGACAATACAGTGTTGGATATTTCCTACTGGACCTGAGGATTAATTAAAGCAGTTGCTAACCTGCATCATTGGATTTACACCATTTGGGTTCATTTAGAACCACCTGGTTTCGTAGCACTACATAATATGGGTAGTCAAACAGACATCCGTGATTGGGGAACATACAGCAGCAGTCAAAACCACTGGCCAGATGGACACAGTCCAACAAGTTCTACACTTTACATATGCACATTGGTGTCCATTGTAGGACCCCAAATTGATTCGAAATATCTACCAGCTGCATCGAAGACCCAGAAGAACTAACAGCATCCGCATTGGGACAAGACATATGCACCACCAGCGTGTTTAGGTTGATGACAAGTGTCCATGAAATGCAGGACATATGAACAGAAAGCCCCAGATTGTCGAGTCCCAAATTGCCGCACATCCCAGTCCCGCACTGACCATGTAGACCGCCGAGGGTTGCAGCAGGTCCTGGGTATGCAGAAATGGGGCTCGTGTTGTTTGGCAGATAATCCGTGTCCCTGAAGAGGGATATGGCAAGCCATGCTTACTCCCCACTAATAATGCAAAGCATCCCAAAATGCTAAATGCAGGTGTGAAATGTGTACAGCCCTATACCAGTGTCCAGTAGGCAATTCCCATGGATGGAAAGGGGCCGAGATGGCACCCATAACTGCAAACCTGGTGGAATTGCACACCTGCAGTAAGGCATAACACAGGAAATACAGATAGGGACTACTGGAGACACTCCATACAAAGTCAGACTGCCGTGAATACCGCGAACAGCACTCAATCTGCCAGCCCCAAAAATGGGGATTACTCGCCCATACGCGGAACAAATGGGCGACCTGTGGAACACATACTAATGGCACACCAACAACGTCAACTAGGAAGGTCATAGGATGGTTAAACTATGGCGTTCCCACTTATAAAGAACATGCTTCAATGAATTAATAGGATCTACATGTTTTGGTGGTGTTATGTTGACAATACAGTGGCGGATATTTCCTATTGGGACTTCTGAGGATTATTTAAAGCAGTCGCTAACCTGCATCTTTGGATGTACACCATTTGTTTTCAGTTTTGAAAAACCTGGTTTTCGTAGCACTACATAATATGGGTAGTCAAACAGACATCCGCGATTGGGGAACATACAGCAGCAGTCAAAACCACTGGCCAGATGGACACAGTCCAACAAGTTCTACACTTTACATTTGCACATTGGTGTCCATTGTAGGACCCCAAAAATTGATCCGTATGCCACATCTACCAGCTGTGATCGAGCGACCCTGAAGGAGTGAACAGCCGTGACTACAGCACAGCTAGACATATGCACCACCAGCGTGTTTAAGGTTGATGACAAGTGTCCATGAAATGCAGGACATATGAACAGAAATCCCCAGATTGTTGAGTCCATAGAAGTGCATCCACATCCCAGTCCCGCACACATGAAGGATGTGTAATGGGTACCGTCGGGGGTTGCAGCCATGGGATCCTGGGTATGCAGAAATGGGGCTCGGTGCTGTTTGGCAGATAATCCGTTGTCCCGCCCCGTGGGAGGGATGTGGGTGTAGCACATGCCTTACTCCCCACTAATAATGCAAAGCATCCACCGGATAATGCTAAATGCAGGTGTGAAATGTGTACAGCCCTATACCAGTGTCCAGTAGGCAATTCCCATGGATGGACAAGCGTACGACCAAGATGGCACCCATAACTGCAAACCTGGTGGAATTACACAGCTGCAGTAAGGCATAACACAGGAAATACAGATAGGGACTACAGTAGACACTCCCCATACAAAGTCAGACCGCCGCTAATACCGCGCATCAGCACTCAATCTGCCAGCAACAAAATGGGGATCACTCGCCCATACTGGAACAAATGGGCGACCTGTGGAACACATACCAATGGCACACTAACAACTTCAGCTAGGAAGGTCATAGGATGGTTAAACTACGGCGTTCCCACTTATAAAGAACATACTTCAGTGAATTAATAGGATTAATGTCAATTGACCATAGAATACACCTAATCAACATCAAAGAACCGCTGGCACCTGATGGCACACAATCCAAAACACACATAGGTAGATGAAACAGTCAATGTCGAAATTGTCCAGGACAGTGCCCAAATGGTATACAAATGTTCCTTCATAGTCAAGTAACCGCTTTCACCCGTAGGCGTCCAGACTTACACATAACATAGAAGCATCCAGGCTTTAAATATCCCTCCTTACACTTTCATTGGTCAATTTCTCAGCAAACAATGAACAATTAACCACAGCATATAAAGCACAGACACAATGTTAACTACACACACATATATTAACATCTCCAAAAACATCCTATTAAAACATGTATTATATGATATTGTACTATGCCTAATACTCATCAATCAAAGATCTAAAAATATATATAGAAGATATGTATATCATATCAATGTAATACAGTGGTAAACAACTGAAAGAGTGGACTAATGTGTGTTAACTGTATATCTATACCTAAACTACATTCCTGTTACTTGGGTTTAAGCCACCTGCTTCTCAAAAGAGGTTTAATCAGTGTTTCATCAGTCAGCCCTGGTGTGTGGTCAACTCTCCCCCTAATAATCCATCTCAATCCGCATTCTAAAGCATAGTTGATGAGGTCCCCCCTCTGGTATTATAACCTAGCCTTTGTAAAACACTGAATGTAAACGATGCCTTGTGATGTGCTCATAGCGCCATAGGCATACGCCAATCCTGGCTGCCTAGGCGCTGCACTAGTAGAGTCACCTGTCTAGTAGGTATGTCATGTAGGTACACCAGGATGGGGCACCATGTGTTGTGGTGGTGGGCCATGGAGCCCTATAGCCTAGGGCAGCGGTCGATCTAAGGCTGCTGCAGGAGGGGGAGTACGGTCTGCAGGTAGTGCTGAAGTGCACATGAAACAGTGGTCTACAAGGATTACCCATAGTGGCGACACCTGCACAGATGGCTATAGCGGACACACACCACCATGCATACAGCACAGTTAGACACCACACCATAAACAGGCAATTATACACAAGGTTTATGGCGAGGTACAGTGTCAGTACAGCAAGGATAGCTGTCTGCCACGATATCCAGCAGATGTCTCTAGGGCGCTCTGGAATACGGACGCTAGTGAACAATGAGTGGATATGCATCGCACCACAGTTCTATGTGTCAGCTGCAAATATGCGATACATGGGACAGACAGCTGTCCATGCAAGAGCAGCGCTATGGGCACAACATAGGTATGTATATATACAATGAGAGAGATACAGACAGACACATGTGGCAAGGCCGTGAGTGTAACGTACATAGCACCACCCCACCACACCACAGCAGGGTGCACGTGGAGAACACGCTACGGAGGTCGCCAACCACAGCAATCACACAGGCAGTCCACGAGCTGCGCCTCACCATCTACAAACACAGGGATGGCGGCAGGATATAAGTGTTCTATGAAATTTAAAGCCATACCCTATGAACCCAGCGCGCTGGAGTATGACACACACACATATATTCTGTAGGCATGGTGATTGACCACAATTCCCCATTACCCAACCGCATAACAGTAAGGACACAGGGTATGGAACGCTTTACGGGACCACTGAACACAGCAATCGCCAGAGGTACACGCCCAGGGTGACAAATATCCAGAAAGGAATAATAGCGTTAATAGCCAAGGTGCAGCGTTTTCGCTGCCGCCTAAAATAACTACACTCTACTAGGGCAGCTGTGGAACACATACACCTACACACACACACACGGGAAGGGCCGAACTAACCTACCTACATGAACTCACTACAGCATGATGCATTTACAGAACGGTCGTAGATTACTGAGCACACAGCGCTTGTCAGAGGCATACTTCTAGGCGGGTGACATCATCCGTAAGGGAATAGCTGATAATAACTAAGGTATGTGTTGCAAGCCGCCTAGCATGTTCATCTGCAGAGGCAGCTGGAAACATTACACACAATACACCTCACACACACACACCGGGAAAGGCTGAGTCGAACTCTGTACTTACCTGCATGAACTCACTACAGCATGATGCATTTACATAACGCTTACCGTAGATTACTGAGCACAGCACTGCCAGAGGCATACTCTAGGCGTGGGTGACATCATCCATAAGGGAATAGCTGACACAGCTAAGGTATGTGCTTTCATGCAGCCTAAAAGTTACGTTCATCTGCAGAGGTAGCTGGAAACACACAATAATACCAATAATACACACACACACACACACACCCTCACACACGTGAGAAGGGTCGGAGTCGAACTCTAATGCCTCTACCTACACTAACACACTACAGCATGATGCATTTACAGAACGCTTACCAGATTACTGGAGCACAGTGCTGTCAGAGGCATACTTCTAGAAGGGTGACATCATCCGTATGTAAATAGCTGATTACCAGCCAAGGTATGTTGCTAAGCATCTAAAAGCATGTTCATCTCGCAGAGGCAGCTGGAAACACACAATACACACACACACACACACACACAATACAAACACACACCTCACACACATCGGGAAGGGCCGGAGTCTAACCTACTACCTACATGAACTCACTACAGCATGATGCATTTATAGAACGCTACAATGACATTGAGCAGAGGCATACTTCTAGGCTGGTGACATCATCCATAAGGGAATAGCTGACATTAGCTAAGGTATGTGTTGCTAAGCTTCAGCATGTTCATCCGCATAGGCAGCTGGAAACACACACAATAATACACACACACACACACACACACACACACACACACACACAATAATAATACCGGAAGGGCTGAGTCGAATCTACTTCATCACCTACATGAACTAACAATACTACAGCATGATGTACTTACAA
>NW_025052378.1:0-12377 GCF_019279795.1 Protopterus annectens | reverse complement strand
CCAATGAATTTTCTGTAATAAATACTGGTGCCACCCATAGTAGCCAGTACAACACATGGTGACAAAACCCATTGCAGGAAATGTGTGCTGGGCCACATGTGTCTCATATGACACACACATGCTGAAGTCAGGTAGGCTCACATACCCAAATAACAGTTCCTCAGCCAGCAGGACAGGTGTAGACAAACACAAAGGCTGTGCTATGCTACCTCTGAATGATGAAGCTATGGGTAACCTTCCCCCCAAGTCTGGCTAACACTGGCATCAGACTACATCAGGTCAGGCAGTGGGATGTCAGTTCTGAAGGGTAAGGAAGTCAGAAACTGATATGCAGGTCAATCAAACCTAAGAGACCTGTAATACACTGATATGTCTCTAGTCAGCATGATAGGTTAGAATACAGAATTAAATGGAGCACCTGACATACCAGTACAGTCATTGCAAATGTCTACAAGTGTCAGGTGTGACCCCAATCCTATGTAGAAATGGGGAAGTAAATAGTGAAAATGTGCACCCCAATCCTATGTAGAAATGTAGTAACAGTCAGGTGTGCCCCCCAATCCTATGTAGAAATGTAGTAGTCTGGCGTGCCTTCCCAATCCTATGTAGAAATGTAGTAACAGCCAGTTATGCCCTCCATGCCTATGTAGACATGTAATAATAGTCAGGTGTGCCCCCCAATCCTATGTAGAAATGTAGTAACATTCAGGTTTGCCCCCCATACCTATGTAGACATGTAGTAACAGTCAGGTGTGCACCCCCCAATCCTATGTAGAAATGTAAACAGTCTGGTGTGCCCCCCCCCCCCAATATGATGTAGACACGTAGTAGCAGTCAGGTGTGCCCCCCAATCCTATTTAGAAATGTAGTAACATGTATGTGTAGGTATAATACATTACCTGAGGTGGCAAGGTAGCAGGATAGATTGTAGCATTTGTACAATATGCAGGTATGCATGTGTCAGGTTGGTATGTGTTTCATATTGTGTGAGAGTGTTCAGTATGTATGCATGGTGAGGTTTGTCCTGGTGGCCATTGCCCAGTACTGCCGATGACAGGGCCAAGTCCTCACAACTGCAGTGCCAAACACAATGCACCCCAGTATAACACATCCTAGCAGTAAGCCATTGTAAATATATGCAGGTAATATGTGTCACTATCTGAAAGATGGACATGGCATGACTGTTGGGCCAGATATACAAGCAGTACACAGGGGAAAGTACCCCAGACAGACAGCGTATAATGTCTAACCATTAAATGGACACACCCTTTGAATTGTACATACAGGTTTACAGCACATTATCTGAGCTTGTAGTAGGGAATACTGATGTTGTCTGGCCAAACACTTGCAGACCACAAAGGTCATAGGAATGATGTATTGAGAAACAACTGATATCCCTGCACAAGCCAGCATAAGTGGAATGCCCCATGCATATCTGTGAGTCAGATGCAAGTAGTGTCCATAGCACACATGCACCCAGCTCACTCAACCACCACCCACAGGTACCTCTCTAGTCTTATCCCTGCTGTTGGGAATGGTTACAATATAACCCCCACCTGTGTATGGTAATAGCAAAAGAATGCAGCATGCAGTGCAGGTGGCCCATGCAGGTGTGTCCCTAGCTGTGCTGTTAACCCTGCCAGCATCCACACCACTTGATCAATGTTGACAGGAAGTATTGACGTGGAATTACCTAGCACACCTAACCTGTCACCCCAGGGTAATATACTTGTATTGCAGTCTGGGGACTGTAAGACGGGACAGAATGCAATGGCCTGCTACAGCTGGCCTGGCTACATTACTACAAAATGGCCTACAGTCCTCTGCCAGCAAATGTGTCTCAATTCCGGTATCAAGCACATGTATGTTATGCCATGGACTCCCAAATAACAACATAACACAGTCCACAGAACCTATATGCAAGGCCATGTGAAGAAACCACAGTAACATGTCCACTATGTCCCACTGCATGAACTGTGGACCAACACCAATACACAGCTGAGATGAGGTGATAACTATAGGGAAAGTATCAGAGAATGTTTGCATAATTTTTGGAAGAGGATAGAATAATAGAGGGGGGGTGGGTGCATGGGCAGCATGGAATGTGTGAAGTTCGAAACACAGTTACAAAAAGTGCAATAATACTCATGACTGGCTACAAACACAAGAATGGGTAGCTACAAACCTGCTTGTAAACCACACACAATAGGGATAAATGTCCTGCTCTCTGGGTAACTCTGTGTGTGAATTTGTACAGCTGTGAGGTATTGCACAGCAAGATAAGGCCATACTCGGACACATCGATGGATGCACAAGTATGGGATCCTCTGCCACCACTGTACCAATGCACTGGAACCAGCGTGGCTACACAGACCCAGCAGCAAAGTGTCTGCAGCTCCCTCCAGAATGGTATTAGTTTGCAGGAATGTGTAGGCATTTTACCAATAATACTGACACACAGCTGCATTCAATTCCTGCAAGTTCCTCAGGACATCACTGTGAGGAAAAATGTCTACCTGACAGTACTTGATGTAATAAACCATCACAGTGTATAAGGCAACAAGTACACATAAAACTGAATATCTCTGCTAACATCAGGACCATGTAGCAGAAGCTAAGCACAGACTACAGTTACCTGCAGTATCCACTATCCCTTGCTCCATTTTAACCTCATATTGTCAACTGGATCTACAGATATCCTGCAGAAACAGTTTGCTAGCTGTAGGTGTAGAAACACAAAAGTCTGCACTGAGTACATAATCTACCTGAATGGATCCACACATTCAATATAGAAGGGCATACTGGCATGCTCCCCACACTTAAATAAATGAAGCCCATGTCTGGCAAACAACAGTGGGCCATACATATCTGAGAGTTGCAGATGTTAGTGCATACACTCCTCAGTATGTACTGAAGTCATGCTTTGCACAATAAATTGGATAGGAATACACACATAAATCTAACTAAGGACAACACGATATAATATGCCAAAGTACACCTGGCTAAAGATGTGTGGAAGAGAGTGACAAGCGACAGTTAAGAACCTTCCATCATGAGGCTCGTCCCAGCTAAAAGCACACAGCCAAAATGGCTACAACCACATGATGTGTAAATGTCACTCACCATAGACATTTGCTGCTCTGGAATCCTCAGCATTATAGACTCTGTGGTGCTAGTGCTAACGGTGCAACATGAATGTACAAGGCAATAGTCATCTAGCAGTGGTATACCTGTACCTGTGGAATATAAACCTGTGTGTGTCTGAGTGTGGTGTAGTGTGTCCTGCCCCTAGAGTGAATGGTTTACGCCCATGCACACAATACACTCGACCTCCCCATTGCTCTGCAATGGCAAGCCTGCTGATGTCAGTCACTTTGAAATGCACTTTTGGGGAAGGAATAGCTCTGTAACCTCTGTATACATCCTATAACTGTGTAATGCTGTCATGTAATAAACTAATTAGATAGGAAATCTCTAATCCCAGAGATGTGGCAATTGTGTGTGTGTGTTTGTATTTTCAAGTGTAGGGATCAATGCTTTTTAGGCTAAATACACACTCACTACAATTCGAATGCTCCTACTATGGCAAGCCTGTTGATGTCATTCCACTTTGAAATACACCTTTGGGGAAGAACTAGCCAAGTAATCTCTGTGGGGTGTCCTATACCCATGTGTAATGCTGTAGTATGATAAACTTGTTAGGTAGGAGCTTCTACTCCCAAGATGTGGCAACTGTGTGTGTTTGTTTGTGTCGGATCGATAATTTTTAGGCTATTCACATCTCTTTACTACAATTCAAATGCCATACTTTGGCAAGCCTGCTGATGTCATTCACTTTGAAATGCACCTTTTGGGGAAAAAAAAGCAGCCTTGTTAATCTCTGTGGCATGTCCTATAACCTGTAATAGTGTAGTGTGATAAACTAGTTACGTAGGGAGTTTTAATCCCAGCACATGGCAACTGTGTGTGTGCTTCCTGTGTAGGGAGCAATGCTTTTAGGCTGCTAGTCACACTCACTCACAATTTTCAAATGCCCTACTTTGGCATGCCGCCTGCTGATGTAATTCACCTTGAAAATACACACCTTGGGGGAAGGTACAGTTTAGTATTTTCTGTGGTGTGTCCTATAACAGAGTAATGCTGTAGTGTGCTATAATAGTTCCATAGGAGTTCTATTCCCAGACATGACAAGTGTAGATGTGTATTTGTTTGTCTGTGTAGGGAGCAGTTATTTTGAGGACATTCACAGTCATTACAACCTCATATTGCCCCTTCTCTTGGCAAGCCTGCTGGATGTCATTCCCAGTGAAATATACCTTTGGGGAAAAAGTGCTCCAATAATCTCCATGGTGTGTCCTAGAAGAGTGTGTGATAAACTAGTTTGGTAAGGGTCTCTATTTTCCAGACATGGCAAGTGTGGATGTTTGTGTGTGTGTTTGTCTGTCTGTGTAGAGAGTAATGCTTTTTGAGTGCCATTCACAGGCACTACAACCCTCCAGTGCCATACTTTGGGTAAGCTTGGCTGGGATGTTATTCACTTTGAAATACACCTTTTGGAAGGAAGCTGAGTAGACAACTAATCTCTGTGGCACGCCCCTATAACAGTGTAATGCTGTAGTGTGATAAATTACTTAATTTGGAGTTTTAATCCCAGACATGACAACTGTGTGTGTGTTTGTGTGTGTGTGTGTGTGTGTGTGTGTGTGTGTGTGTGTGTGTGTGTGTGTGTGTGTGTGTGTGTGTGTGTGCGTGTGTGTGTGTATCATTTGTATCCTGTGTAGAGGTGGATGTGAGTGTGTAACAACTGGACTCATTGTGGAGCAGGTTTTGCAAATTTCATATATGGTGGGCCTATTATATTTCACAATGTCCACCTTACAACAATAACAGATGTCAAATAGCCGAGAGGCTGGAGTGCCAATCCATACCCCTACATGTGACATCAAGGCCTGGTGAACAAATTAAGCAACCCTTGTATTACCCAGAGAACACTCTCAACCCATGTCTCATACACAAACAGACTTGCTTAGGCAACAACCGCTTTGTTGGTAGTACCTTGCATAGTGCACATGTCTGAATATCTCTGCTAACATCAGGACCATGTAGCAGAAGCAGTTATTGAGACACAGCCAATAAAGGCCTCACAGTATCCACTATCCCTTGCCCATTTTAACCTCATATTGTCAACTGATCTACAGATATCATGCAGAAACAGTTTGCTAGCTGTAGGTGTAGAACACAAAAGTCTGCACTGGAGGCGCAATCTTACCTGGAATGGATCCACACATTCAATACAGAAGGGCATACTGGGCATGCTCCCACACTTAAATAAATGAAGCCCATGTCTGGCAACAACAGTGGGCCATACATATCTGAGAGTTGCAGATGTTGTGCATACACTCCTTCAGTATGTAATTAGTCATGCTTTGCACACAAATTGATATAGGAATACACACATAAATCTAAGGACAACACGATATAATATGCCAAAAAGTACACCTCACAAAGATGTGTGGGAAGAGAGTGACAGCGGTTAAAGAACCTTCCATCATGAGGCCTGTCCCAGCCAGCACACAGCCAAAATGGCTACAACCACATGATGTGTAAATGCTCACTCACCATAGACATTTGCCTCTGGAATCCCCTCAGCATTATAGACTCTGTGGTGCTAGGGTGCTAACGGTGCAACATGAATGTGTACAAGGCAATAGTCATCTAGCAGTGGTATACCTGTACCTAAAAGGAATATAAACCTGTGTGTGTCTGAGTGTGGTGTAGTGTGTCTGCCTCTAGAGGAATGGTTTAAGGCCCATGCACACACACTGACCTCCCCATTGCTCTGCAATGGCAAGTTTTCCTGCTGGGATGTCAGTCACTTTGAAATACACCTTGTGGGAAGGAATAGCTCTGTGTAACCTCTGCATAGATCCTATAACTGTGTAATGCTGTCATGTAATAAACTAATTAGATAGGAATTCTAATCCCAGATGTGGCAATTGTGTGTGTGTGTGTTTGTATTTTTCAGTGTAGGGATCTTCAATGCTTTTAGGCTAGTCACACTCACTACAATTCAAATGCCCTACTATGGCAAGCCTGCTGGATGTCGCTCACTTTGAAATACAATCTTTGGGGAAGAACTAGCCAAGTAATCTCTGTGGGGTGTCCTATACCTGCGTAATGCTGTAGTATGATAAACTTGTTAGGTAGGAGCTCTACTCCCAGATGTGGCAACTGTGTGTGTTTGTTTGTGTCGGGATAGATAATTTTTAGGCTATTCACACTACTACAATTCAAAATGCCATACTTTGGCATGCCTTGCTGATGTCATTCACTTTGAAATGCACCTTTGGGAAAAAGCAGCCTGTTAATCTCTGTGGCATGTCCTATAACTCTGTAATAGTGTAGTGTGATAAACTAGTTAATGCAGGGAGTTTTAATCCCAGACATTACGGCAACTGTGTGTGTGTTTCCTCCGTGTAGGGAGCAATAAAGCTTTTTAGGCTAGCCTCACACCTCACTACAATTCATACAAATGCCCTACTTGGGCATGCCTGCTGGGATGTAATTCACCTTGAAATACACCTTTGGGTAAGGCACCGTTTAGTAATCTCTGTGGTGTGTCCTAGAACAGTGTAATGCTGTAGTGTTCTATAACAGTTTGGTAGGAGTTCTATTCCCAGACATGGCAAGTGTAGATGTGTATTTGTTTGTCTGTATGGAGCAGTTATTTTTGAGGACATTCACAGTCATTACAACCTCATTGCCCTTCTTTGGCAAGCCTGCTGATGTCATTCCCAGTGAAATATACCTTTGGGGAAAAAGTGCTCTAATAATCTCCATGGTGTGTCCTGGAAGAGTGTGATAAACTAGTTTGGTAAGGGTTCTATTTCCAGACATGGCAAGTGTGGATGTTTGTGTGTGTTTGTTTGTTCAGTAGGGAGCAATGCTTTTGAGGCCATTCACAGGCACTACAAACCTCCAGTGCTTATAATACTTTGGCAAGTGTTTAAGGATGTCATTCACTTTGGAAATACAATCTTTGGGGAAGGAGTAGACCACTAATCTCTGTGGCACGTCTTATAACAGTGTAATGCTGTAGTGTGATAAATTACTTAATTAGGAGTTTTAATCCCAGACATGACAACTGTGTGTGTGTGTGTGTGTGTGTGTGTGTGTGTGTGTGTGTGTGTGTGTGTGTGTGTGTGTGTGTGTGTGTGTGTGTGTGTGCGCGTGTGTGTGTATCATTTGTATCCTGTGTAGAGGTGGCTGAGTGAGTGTAACAACTACAACTCCATTGTGAGCAGGTTTTGCAAATTTCATATATGGTGGGCCTATTATATTTCTCACAATGTCCACCTTTATTAACAATAACAGATGTCAACAGCCGGTGAGGCTGGAGTGCCAATCCATACCCCTACATGTGACATCAAGCCTGGTGTACAAATTAAGCAACCCCTTGTATTACCCAGAGAATCACTCTCAACCCCATGTCTCTATACACAAAAACAGACTTGCTTAGGGCAACAACCGCTTTGTTGGTAGTACTCTTGCATAGTGCCTCACAGATAGTAAATCATGGTGTGATTGCAGTGGACTACAGAGGGCATGCGGCACCTCTGTCCCATCACTCTCATAATAGTGCAATATAATTGCAGACAGTGCGTACCACCATGTTCCCTACCACTGTGATGCCTGCAACAACTGTGGTGCCATCAATTCCTGACCCACAAAGGACATACCATGCCTTAAACACATGCCCTGTATGGACAGATGCCACTGACACCAGGAAAATACCTGTATCATATAAACCAGACCAAAACAAAAAAAAATAAAAAATGACGACTGAAAGAACTGAGATTAATAAACTAACGACAAATATCACGACAGAGGTCTTTTGTTAAGCACTTTCACCATTTTACGCACATGAAAGTTGTCAGAACAACATATTGCTGGCGCCTCATTGCTGAACCGTTAAATGACATTTCGATAGGTCAACACAGCGACTATTTTGTTCCCAGTAACCTTTCATTTGTATTCAAATTGTAACAATAAATCAATATTATTGATCAAGACATCGCAATGTACATATTTCTGACTTAACAACATATAATCTAATATGTATAAATTAACAAATAAAAATTGAATTTATACAATTATTTAATTCTGGCCATCTGCAGAAAACATTTCATGTTGACTGCCCCATTGAGGCCAGGAGGTTCATCAGCTATTATATATATATTTAAATCATTAGACTATATGTTGTTAAGTCAGAAATATGTACATTAATTATTTTATCAATATTATTTATTTTTTTATAAAAACATTTGAATATAAATAGAAAGGTTACTTTAAGGTTTTTAAATGGAAAGTCATGTGATTTGATATCAAGTGGTATTAAAGCAGTTTGTAATAAATGTAATGTTTGTTCTGATGAAGCTCATGTGCATTAAAGTGAGTGAAAGCGCTTAACAAAGTTATTCTGGTGGCCCTGTGCTTGGATTTATTGTCTCAGTTCAGTTCTTTTAATACCTGTATCATGCTATCACTGTAGTAAGTAGGTCAACCTGAGTCCATTATCAGTGTCCCTGACCACATGATGCCAGGACTGGCACATCTGATGATAACAATTCAGTGTACACAACATGGGGCCATACACCCTCAGTGGTACAGTTCCAATGTCACTGAACATGCATGTGGGATGTGGGTGTGTACATCCCAGACACATTCCATGCCATGGACTATAGAACACATACATATTGGCAAGTTATTGCACAGCACTGGCCGCACACATTACAATAGTAAACTCCAGGTGACTCAGATGGTGAATGCAATACCCACCTGTGTGGGCCAGTCCAGACACTACAATCCTGTGCCACACTGCAGACCATTGCCATGTTGCCTGATGCCAAGGTATACCCTTCACCTAGCCTTGTAGAGCCTTCTGGCACAGTCAACCACTACACACCTGTGAAGCAATGCACCCATGCATGTCAATACTGGCACCCTGTGTCTGTAAAGCGCAGGAGTATGATGCTTTTGACCACATTCACATGCACTACAACTCCCATTGGCCTACTGAAGCATGCTGTCTGATGTAAGACACCTTCACATACCCTTTGCCCATATAACATCCGGATAACCCCTGTGGTGCATGTGATACCTGCGCATTACTGCATTGTGGCAAACTAACTTAGTTAGGAAGTCTATTCCTGGACCCCTGCCAACTGTGTCAATGTGTGTGAGTCCCTGAGTAGAGAGTGTGGCTGCATTGATGTTGACACCTGTTCATGTGGACAGGCATGTGTACTACACCTACCTTATTGCTCCTATATCACTGTTGCAGATGTTACTCACCATCAGATATACTTTTGGACAGCTTCCCAACAAGTAAGCTATGTGGTGCATTCAATAACTGAAAAGACATGTGATAGCAATACATAGTCAGTCAGGGGGTTGATACCATACTGGTAGGTGTGTGATATAAATGTGTTTAGGTTTTACTCTTCCACCCCCTCCCTGACTTGGTTTGTCTCTGTCTGTCTGTCTCTTTCTCTCTCTCTCTCTCTCTCTCTCTCTCTCTCTCTCGCTCCCTCTCTGGTGGATGTGGAGAACTACACCTGCTTTGCTTAGGCAGCAGCTTGTGTTTTGCACATGATGCTCATTTTCAGCTGATGGCCTCTGCACGAATTGCAGTCCCCCTCTAGCTGATTGCATGTGGAACAGCTGTGGTAACATTCCAAAAGCCAATTGCATGGAAACACACTCCAATATCTAGGAACATCATGTGGGTGTTGGGACTTTTCATTCACTGTGAATAGGACCTCAATTTGGTGTTTGGCAAACAGCATCACAGATGGTATTGGGATTTACCTCTAACAACATACACTGTGGAGACAGGCCAACAGACAGGAGAGGGATGTGCCAGACATGACTACAGAATGTAAGTGTTGCTCTTCTGCATTTGGAGTAATGTCGGTTTAACAGGGTGTGAGTTGATATGGCTAGTCTACATGATTTAATACCTGTCATGACAGTGTTATATGTTTGAGGAAACTCCCACCTTTAGGGTTATCTGCAGACTGGGCAGTGTGTGAAGCCTTATGTTTATTGTGTTACTCACAGAACACCTATCTTAGAACTGCAGCAGAGCATTACCTGAAGATTGCAGTCAGTACATGGTGACAGCCATGAGAGTTAATGACTTCATATCCCTCATAGGACATATGCCACAACAAACCCTGGTACAATAGTACATGTATGAGGTTATCACAGCAACATGCCAATATTGGCCCAGTGTTAGTGGCTTCAGCCACAAGTCTGTCAACCTTTGTACATATACATAAGTCATGTGAGTAAGAGGCATATGTTCTATGCACCATTATTTATTGGACATCATACCTGATGCTGTAGTTTCAGTCAGATATCAGACTGCTTGACATGTTATGTATAGTAGGCGTTATTTCTGAGGACATAACATGGGCATTCTGTGGTTGTGTGTACAGTACTGGGGTCTGTGTACTTATGGTGGTGATTGTTGACAGTATGTGTATTGCACATACGTACCTTACTGTGCACATTACTGTGGTAGATGCCATTGTTCTGGATCCTGTTCTGTCTGATGTTTACATGCTGTCCAGTGTATAGTACCCTATCAGCTCACATGACTGTTGGGCCAGACACGCATGTGTCCCATACCACAGACAGGCATCGGACCACAATGTATTGTGACACAGTGTATGTAGGGTTAGTGTGTGAGTGGCACATATGAAGATGGTGTTTACCAGAAAGTCCATATAGTGTCATATTAAGTTTGCATACCATATGTGATTGTGGCTGTGTTCACATTGGTTGTACAAAGTATGCACTTTCACAGATAAACCTGTTACTATGTGCTGTGACATGCATGTACAGCCTGTTATATTTGCAGGTACATGTGTATTCCACCATACAAAATGTAGTGCAGTGATGGGGCAGTCTACCTGTTGCTTTGTGACATGCCTAGCAGCTTAGTGTAATTACCCAGTGTGCTGTTATGTCATTATTTGCAAGACATGCTATTGCTGCCACGCCACCATAACTGTTGTTGTGTATTTCTTGACAAAGCAGTGGGATTCTGTGCAGATGTATGTCACTAACTATTGAGTAGTATGTAATATGTGATCTCTTGCACCACCAGGTATTATGTGTCATAACAGACAGGCGTGTGTGAATGCATAAACTGTGTGGGCATATGTAGTCCAGTATTTACGTGATATACCCATGTACATGGCTGTTAAAATCCACATTGTGAGGCATGGACCACATCTAGCATGAAGGGAATTTGTGTACACCTCTGGACTGACCACAAGAGTGCCAGACTGTCGACATATATTGGTCATATCTGTGCTGTAGTCCACAGGATCATTACTGCGCTAGCAGTGGTACTGTACTATGATGTCCTTAGGATATCTGTCAGTAGCCAATGGCGCGGTAGCGTCAAGAGAGCAGATGTAACCTCCCACACACAACATGTCTGTTAAGACAACCCCTGTTACAGTAGCAACAATCTACATATACACCTGCAGTACATACATGACATCCTCTTGCACTAAGATGTTGGGACTATTGGTGCTGAGGTAGGACTCCACTCCATGTTCTGGACACATGGTAAATATATATATATATATATATATATATATATATATATATATATATATATATATATATAAATATATCTATATATCTATATAGATATATACACATATACATATCTACAAACATATATTGATATATATATATATATATATATATATATATATATATGTGTGTGTGTGTGTGTGTGTGTGTGTGTGTGAGTGTATGTGTGTGTGTGTGTGTGTGTGTGTGTGTGTGTAGATATGTATATATATATATATATATATATAGTATATATATATATATATATATATATGTATATATATATATATATATATATATATAGTATATATATATATATATATATATATATATATATATATATATATATATATATATGGTATATAGTCATATATATATATATATATATATATATATATATATACAGTGATGTGATCTTTGCTCTGGAGAGTGATTGATGGAGAAGTACAGAGAATGTCAGAAGGAGTTGCATTGTGTTTTTTGTGTTTTTGTAGACTTAGAGAAAGTTATTATATGACAGGGTACCTAGAGAGGAGTTGTGGTATTATGAGGAGGAAGTCAGGAGTGTCAGAGAGAAGTATGTAAAAGTGGTACAGGATATGTACAAGGGTAGTGTGACAGCAGTGTGAGGTCTGCAGGGAGGTGATGGATGCATTTAAGGTGTGAGGTGGGGTTACATCAAGGATCCGGCCTGAGCCCTTTTTTATTTGCAATGGTGATGG
>NW_025052377.1:0-10580 GCF_019279795.1 Protopterus annectens | reverse complement strand
ATAAATACCCTCACCATTCTATCCTATGTCCACATCTAAAAATGTATACTTGTACTAGATGTTTCAGAAGAAAAGTATAAATATGTTGCACTACTATTAATATAGTCCATAAAGTCATGGAAATGTTCAGTGGACCCACTCCACAAAATAAATTATTTATTAAATAAATCTAGTTAATTATTATTAATGATTAATCATTTATTTAATAAATAAATCTGCGATAAAATGAAATAAACTCCTTATATGCACCATTGATCACAAATCCTGCCATCACCCAGAATGATACCACAGTACAAGCAGAAAATGATTGATTTCAACAACTGGCTAATTTTCTGGTGTCATTCTAAGGGGATCCAGTATCTGTCTACTTGGGATGACATGACTGACCGACCTCAATGCCTTGGCAGAGATGGCCTGCATCTGTCACCCCTGGGCTTCCAGATACTGGCCAAGGCTCTTGCCACTCCTACAGTGCCTTTTTTAGGTGGTGTTCCAAAGACCAAAGTGCCACCAGAACAGCTACAAACAAATGTTGAGGGTCATGCTGCTCAGCACTAGAAATCTAAATCTCAAAATATACTCGCTCAAGGCACTCCTTAAAATGGAGAACATCGACATTTGTGCTGTAACAGAGACCTGGTTCAAGGCAGCAGAAAGCACCCCTGCACTACCAGGCTGTAACTCATTCCAAACCTTTCGACCCCAGATCTTGGACCGAAGCTCCAAAGGCGGTGGTGTTTTCATATTCATAAAGGATGTGCACACCTCCAGACTGGTAGCCCAACATAACACATCAGATATACTTCAAGTGAGCTAACATTGGGTAAGACAGGTATTCAGGTCGTAGCCTGTTATAGGTCCCTGTTAGAAAAATGTGTATTTGAATATATGAGAAATGCTAGTTTAAAAGCAAAGTAGTATATAATGCATTTTATTCTATTAATCATATAGTAGAGAGGATTAATTCATGTTTAAATGTGAAGTAGTTTTGAAACTGCAGTGTGGCTTGAAGCAAAGCTGACCTTCGACCCTGGCAGAATGCTAGCTTAGCAAGTTTTAATGTTTATGCTTTTCACAAGTGATTATCTGCTGGGTCAGGAAATTAAATGTGTGAAATAATGAAATCTTCTGTTCTTTCCTGTTGGAATGATTTGGCCTTGTATATGTGTTATTGAGATAAGCACGCAGCTGGTAGGAAAGTGTAACAGAGAACAAAGAAGATTATTAAAAGACTGAATCTGCTATTGTATTCGAACTGATTTGAAACCTTGAAGAAGTAACTTTACAGAAAGACATTATGTCTGACCAGCTGGATAGCAAGGCCATATTGTATCTAGAGGAAAAGTTTTTTTTTTAAATATACAGCATCAACAGCTTTATGAATAGAAGACTGTAAGCTAAAGTGATGTAGATGCCCTGTGACATATCACGTCAGTAAGGTAGGCATAGCTTAAATGTTAAACCTATATAAAATTGTGTGCTTCCTGTTTCATGTCAGACAAAATTCTGTACTTGTACGTTTTTTGCCTTCTGGTGTACACTAGTAAACTTTTGAATCTGAACCTCCTGTGTATTGAAATCTTATTTTATTTAACAGTTTGGTCCTTCGGACCGGAATTCCCTTGGTAAGCCGCAGAACAGAGAGTATCGGTGGTCGAATACTGCGCAGGAGAAGTTACCGAAATGGTTCTTCTTGAGTGAAAAGACCTCCGACTAAATTGTCGTTTAAAGAGGCTGGCCAATTTCTGATCTGTGGCCGAAGAGTGGACATTGGACAGTTCAATACCGGAGGCTCAGGTAGGACGAATTTGCCTTTTTTCTGTTTTAGATCAGGGACTAGGTTACAGTATATTGTTGTCAAGATTTGTTTTGCAGATCAGGGACAAAAGGAAGTACTGTATATTTGGTCATAGATCAGGTTAACAGAATAAGGTAGGCAGTTATTCTAGATAAACTGTGAACAGGAACTGAGAACTTGATATCACGTGATAAAAAAGGGTTATGTAACATTTTCTTTGACATGGGTAATCAGAGCACTAAAACATCGCGAGATCCGCCCCTAACCGAAGACGCAAAATACATGCAATCACAACGTTCTGATAACATTAGGTATTATATGAAATGGGTTAGTAAATATGAATTTGATGGTAAACTAGATAAAACTTCACTAGTTAAACTCCTTAAACAGCTTAAATCTGATGCGGGAGGTCAGGCAAAAAAGCAACGCCAATTAGGCATTCCTCAGGCACACAGGTGGATTGAGGAAGCAAATCGTAGAGAGCAGAAGCTAAAAAATTCAAAAACATTATTTCTAGACAAAGAGGATAATAACTTGGTAATAGCGACAGCTCCCCCTCCTCCTCCCTTACCCTTTTCAGGATATGAAGCGAGTGGACAGGCTGGTCCGCCTTCGCGTTATCCTGATGTTTCAGCAAGACTACAACCATTTGTTAGAGATCCTATTAAAACTAGGTCCCGAACACGTAAAACACATAGGGACACAGAATTATATCAAATAGAGAGAAACCTACAGGATGAGAGTGAGGAAGAAATATGCCCACTTATAGAAGTTCCAAATCCTCAGGCAGGACAGGAAGGGCAGGACCCAACACTCTTAGTATACAGACCATGGACACCGGAGGATATCCGGAAGGCTACTGAGGGAATCCCCCATCCGAAAGTTAATTTTACGAAATTTTTAGAAGATTTACAAGGCATGAGATTGAGTTTCCGCTTGAATGGGGAAGAAGTAGAAAAAGTAGTAAGACAAATTATAGGTCCAGATTGGCACATGATTTGTGGCACCTGGAATCCTCGTAATGCATAGCTTAGACCACTCCCACATAGTGACACAGAGTTAGACAACAGAGTGAAAGGGCTAACAGACTGAATCTCTGAGAAATAGAAACCTAGAGCAGACTGGACTTGCATAAATCAATGCATACAACAGGAAAATGAGACAATTGATGGGTACTATGCTAGATTATTAGAATGTTTTAATAATCATAGAAGTATGTCGGTTCCTGAGAACCAAACAAATGATTCCCCATATGAACAACAATTAAAAAATGCATTTTTGAAAGGTTGCATTGCACCTATTAGTAGCTTCATTATGAAGCATGTGATAGACCATCAAACAGGGAGGCTACAAGCCTTACTTGAATACGCTAGACATGCTGAAAGACATTTTAATAGTAAAAAGAAAAAGAAGGCACAAGTCTTCACTGCTGAAGACGGAGCTGAAGTATTTGTATTACAGTCAGGTAAAAAGGGCAAGAACAATACCCAGGGAAACAAACAGTCTGATAAATGATCAGAAGATTTTGAAGAGAGAAAAAAGAGAGGTGAATGCTTCAAGTGCGGGAAAAAGGGACATCTAGCAAGGGATTGTAAGCAAAACAAAAAGGTAATTTCAGAAGATAAGGGAAATGAGGACTGACTATATGATAGTGAAGATACATCATGTGAAAGTCAGAAATCATCAAGAAAAGTTAATAAACAGAAAATGAATGTAAATGTGATAGAAGGAGTAGAGGAAGTGCAAGTAGATATGGAGGATGAAGAAAGTGAAATTTTGGACTTAGCATTATTGAGCTTAGAGCTCTACTTAGCAGATACGAAACTGGAAGTTACACTTCTGGTGGAGGGAAGGGAAGTCAAATTCCTGTGTGACTCAGGAGCATCACGGACTTTGATACACCCCTCCAAGTTACCAGAACATTCCAAATCACCTGATTATATACTAGTAAAAGCCACAAATGGACAGCTATACAGGGAACCACTTTCCCATGATATAGCAATAACTGACCCTGTTTCAGGTATGACCCAGAGAAGTAAAATTGTTGTTTCTGCAAAGTGTCCAGTAAACCTATTGGGCAGGGACATTATGCAGATATTTGGCATAGCAGTAGTTCCAACTGTACAAGGTATGGAGGCACAGAGACAAATGGATACCTTTGTAGTGCTATCGGAGGGTGAAACTTTTTACTGGTACAGCCAGGAACTAGTCACGACTGGTCCAGGGGCAGTAACCGAGGAACTGATGAACGTAGCCATCAGTAAAGCCCCCTCCCTCGACACTGATCAACAGCATTTGTAAGACTGTACTCTATACTACTGTACTACACCAGGACCTGATAGAGGGTATGAGCAAGAATTGTTTAGAAATCGTGCAACTAGATTGGTTTTGCGTACTTTGTACTGGGATACTGAGGGGAACAGTGTAGTCAGCTGTTCATTACCGCAAGAATTCCTTGCATTGTATAGATCAAATCGGTTACCACGTCAGCTTGACAAAGAACAAAAGTGTCAAATGGGCAGACTTAGGAGAAAAAGTAACAAGATGGGAGAAACAGACTGATTTAGAAGTATCAGAACAAGGGATACAAAAACAAAAACTGAATTGGTTAACACAGACACATCCAGCTGTACACTTGCAATCTAGCGAGGACAGCTGATTAGCATTTTTATTAGAAGAAGAAGAAAAGGCTTTATGTGAAATTCCAACAACTCATTGGTCAACAGGCAAGTCAGATGTAGGACTTATTCGAACAGCAGGACCAGTTACAATAACCCCAAAGTCAGCTATTAGACCACAGAAAAGACAATACCCTTTGAGACAGGATGCAGAAATAGGAATTAAGTCTATAATAGCAGCATTACTCAAAGAAGGAGTACTGGTAGAATCTCTTGATTCACCATGTAATACACCCCTATTTCCTGTTAAAAAAGCGAATGGGGAATGGCGGATGGTACAAGATTTACAAGCTGTAAATAATGCAGTAATACCTAGAGTACCTACGGTGCCAGACCCACATACTTTGTTAAATGATTTAGAACCGCAACAGAAGTATTTCTCTGTGGTAGATATTAGCAATGCTTTCTTTTCAATACCTATACATCCTGATAGTCAATATTGGTTTGCATTTACATTTCAGGGTAAAAGGTATACGTATACTCCACTACCACAGGGATATTGTGAGAGCCCAACAATATTTGCACATGAAATGGCTAGCAACCTGGCAGGGTTTACCCCACCGGGAGGTAGTCAAATTCTACTTTACGTAGATGACATCTTGCTAGCAGCCCCCACCCAGCAACAATGCAGGGAAGATACTGTGGCGTTATTGAAATTTTTAGCAACACAAGGACACAAAGTAAACAAAAGTAAGTTACAACTTTGGAGAAAACAAGTTAGATACCTAGGATATGTAATATCCGATGAAGGTAGAATACTAGATGAGGAAAGAAAAACAGCAATCTTGCAAGCACCCAAACCAACAACCAAGAAAGAAATGATGTCTTTCTTAGGTACAACTAATTTTTGTCGGAGCTGGATACCAAATTATGCTTTGGAATCTGCTCCACTGACTGACTTGATATATAAGACACCAATGGCAGCACAAGATATTTTACAATGGACAACCGAAGCAGAAACGGCTTTCTGCAGATTGAAGCAGTTGATAGCTTCTTCATTAGTTTTAGGACTTCCAAATTATCACAAATGATTCTTTCAGACCGTAGATTGCAAGCAAGGATATATTACATCAGTATTGACGCAACAACATGGGGACAAGCAACGCCCCATAGCCTTCTATTCATCACAGTTAGACCCAGTGGCGCGATCTTTGCCTCACTGTGTACAAGCAGTAGTTGCAGCCGCAATGGCAGTACAGGCTTCAGCCTCAGTGGTGTTATTCCACCCTCTCACATTGAGAGTGCCTCATGCAGTTGCAATAATTTTACTGCAAGAAAAAGTGGCATACCTTTCTCCTGCTAGACATCTTTCATGTATGACTATACTGCTGAGCCAACCTCATATGACAATTGAATGATGTACGACATTAAATCCATCAACATTACTCCCAACTCCTGCGGAGGGCACACCACACAGCTGCCTGCAGGAAATTGAACAGTTAGCTTTACCTAGACAAAATCTCACAGATATGCCCTTGGATAATGCCGAGGTGACATATTACGTGGACGGCTCATGCAGAAGGGGTCCTACAGGGAAGAATCTGGTGGGGTATGCAGTAGTTACAGACACTGAAATTTTAGAAGCTCAATCCTTACCACACAACTTATCCGCACAAGCAGTAGAATTGATAGCTTTGATGAGGGCATGTACTTTAGCAAAAAACAAGTGTGTGAACATATATACTGATAGTCAGTATGCTTTTTCTACAGTACATGTATTTGCACAACAATGGAAAAATAGAGGAATTATAACATCTAGTGGAAAACCTATTAATCATGTGCAATTTATTTTGGAGTTATTAGAATCTATTCAGTTACCTACCAAAGTAGCTATTTGTAAATGTGTAGCTCATACAAAACAACAGGATAAGATTTGAAAATGCGCTGATGCAGTTGCAAAGCAAGCAGCCTCAGAAACTTTACTTTTAAATGAGGAATTACAACCCTCTGAGATTTTAGATTTAGACATGTTAAAAACAATGCAGATGCTTACTACAAAAGCAGAAAAACATAAATGGGTAAAACGAGGTGCAATTGTTGAGAATGGACTGTACATTTCCAAAGAGAGAAAAACGATATTGCCGTCTAATTTATTTAGATATGCAGCTTTGTTGAGCCATGGGCAGTGCCATGTCTCAAAAGGGGGGATGGTACAGTTAGTAAACCAAATATTCCAAACATACGGATTCACAAATTATACACAAAAATTTTGTGCAGCTTGTCATACTTGTAACAAGCATCATGCACAAGGGGCATTTAAAACCAAGCAAGGAAGTTTTCCTATACCACCGTATCTGTTCCATACTATTTGTATGGATTTCATAGAATTGAATAAATGTGAAGGGAAAAAGTTTTGTTTAGTTATTGTAGACATGTTTTCCAAATGGGTAGAAGCTTTTCCAACCAAAAACCCGGATGCAGCAACAGTGGCAAAAGCCCTGATAAAAGAAATAATCCCTAGATATGGCATTCTGGAAAGGATTTATAGTGACAATGGCACACATTTCGTAAACCAGACAATCCACCAACTTGGGAGATTTTTTGGTATCTCCTTAAAGAACCATTGTGCCTACCACCCACAGTCAGCAGGACTGGTGGAAAGGTACAATGGTACCCTAAAAAGTAAGCTTAGGAAGCTAGTTGAGGAGACCCAAAAGAATTGGATACACTGTCTGCCTCTGGCACTGCTGAGTATGAGAACGGTTCCAAATGTAAAGGGTTTGACTCCCTTTGAAATGTTTTTTGGGAGAGCATATGTGCCTCAGTGGAAAGCTCTCATGCCTGCAGAGCAAGAGGATGACAGTTCATTAGCTAGTTATATGAGGAAACTGTTAACAAGTAAATCTGTTTTGCAGTTTAACTCTTTTTCAGATAAGGAACAGACCAGACCGGTGGAAGCAGTCTTGGCTCCGGGGACATACATTTGGCTGAAAGTGACGAAAAGGAAGAATTGGGTGAGTCCAAAGTGGGAGGGACCGTACCAGGTTCTGTTGGCAACGCCTACTGCAGTTAGAGTGGCCGAGAGGATGTCCTGGGTTCATTTGACACATTGTAAGAACTTTCATCTTGATAAAAACTTTGTGACTGATATACAACCAGACCGAGATGGCCAAAAACAAAGCGAATAGAAATCTAGATCAGCCCCAGAGATGTTGCATAATCATTTTGTTGAGTATACATTTATTGACTGTAATTGTGACAATTTTCCTCTTGTTGTGGTTTATCCTACATACATCCACACAAGTGAAAGTGGGAAGGCGTGATGAAACGTCTATAGACTGGCATCCAAATTTTAACACATACCTAGCCATGAAACGTGTATATGCAGAGACTATGAACATTTCAAATTGCTGGGTTTGTACAGCTATACCAACAGCATATGGAGGACTGATAATGTCCGCTGTCCCTTTGGGGATAAATGAGACTTGGGAGAATTTACTTTTCGATACAGGAACTGTGAGATCACAGGACAAAATAGCTTTATTTTTACCTGTCACACAAAAAGGAATTGTATGTTTTTATAAAAATGATACCCTCCAGGTGGGCTGGAGCAATTGTAATATAACCATATCTTACCGATGTTACATTAAGAATAGTAATGGCAATATTTTTTGCAATACCAGTTATTACTCCTATTTGAACTCATTGAAAACAACCATGAATGACATTCACAAGAATCCAGTTTTGTTTAAACAATTGTCAGTTATAGATCAGAAAATGTTTCATGCAGGGCTGATGCGTATTAGTACTAAAGTAGAAAACTGTTATTTTATTTGTGGGAAAAGGGCATATAAATGGTTACCTGAGAATTGGTCCGGCAGTTGTTTTTTGGGTTACTTGGTTCCGGCAATAAGACATACTGCAGAATTACCTTTGGGTAAGATACAAAACGTGAGAGAAGCAGCCCGAAAACCCGAAGGTCCAGTTGAAAAACCTGTGAATCCAGTTGGAAAGATCGAAGCTGGCTGGAAAGACCACAATTCAGTAAAAGACAAAAGCAAACTGACTCATATGGACTTGAGTGACAATGTTATATCCCGGGCAGGAATATTCCCAGCCTATGGAGCAGTCAAATCGATCTGGGAGCTGAGGAAGTTGTCGAAACTTCTCGAAGTAATGAGTAATGCAACTTTTTCCACCCTAGAACTGGTGACTGATGAACTGAATGCAATGAGAACTGTTGTGCTACAAAATCGGATGGCTCTTGACTTCACCCTAGCGGCGAGAGGTAGTACGTGCGCACTTATCAAAGAAGAATGCTGTGCGTACATACCAGATAATAGGCATGAAATCAATAATCACCTAGAGGTAATTCAGCAAGTATCAGCCATGACTGAACCAGGCCCAAACCCACTGACGGACTTTTTCCAGAATCTATTTGGGGGGTGGGGTTCCATCCTAATGAATATTCTGACTGCCATTTGTGTGGGTATACTCCTAATAGGAGCATGTGTTTGCTGTGGAATTCCCTGCATGAAAAGATTAATCAAAGATTTTATTGATGTATCTGTTACTGAAACTTTGTACCAAGATATTGAAATTGAAAAATTGATCTCAGATGACATTTTTTCTGAAGTATAGATTGAATGACTCACTTAGCTGAAAATCCTAAGTGGAAAAGGTTAGGAGATGAAATGACACTATGCATACTTCAAAATAGAATAAAAAGTATTAATAGGGGGGAAAATGTTAGAAAAATGTGTATTTGAATATATGAGAAATGCTAGTTTAAAAGCAAAGTAGTATATGATGCATTTTATTATATTAATCATATAGTAGAGAGGATTAATTCATGTTTAAATGTGAAGTAGTTTTGAAACTGCAGTGTGGCTTGAAGCAAAGCTGACCTTCGACCCTGGCAGAATGCTAGCTTAGCAAGTTTTAATGTTTATGCTTTTCACAAGTGATTATCTGCTGGGTCAGGAAATTAAATGTGTGAAATAATGAAATCTTCTGCTCTTTCCTGTTGGAATGATTTGGCCTTGTATATGTGTTATTGAGATAAGCACGCAGCTGGTAGGAAAGTGTAACAGAGAACAAAGAAGATTATTAAAAGACTGAATCTGCTATTGTATTCGAACTGATATGAAACCTTGAAGAAGTAACTTTACAGAAAGACATTATGTCTGACCAGCTGGATAGCAAGGCCGTATTGTATCTAGAGGAAAAGTTTTTTAAAATATACAGCATCAACAGCTTTATGAATAGAAGACTGTAAGCTAAAGTGATGTAGATGCCCTGTGACATATCACGTCAGTAAGGTGGGCATAGCTTAAATGTTAAACCTATATAAAATTGTGTGCTTCCTGTTTCATGTCAGACAAAATTCTGTACTTGTATGTTTTTTGCCTCCTGGTGTACACTAGTAAACTTTTGAATCTGAACCTCCTGTGTATTGAAATCTTATTTTATTTAACAGTCCCCAACCATGTCCCAAGACTCACCTCCATGTTCCTAAGCACACTGGAGAATATTAGGGTCCAACTTTACACTCTCATACTAGGCAACTTCAACTACCCCTCCATTTACTGGGAAAGCTACTCATGTACCAATACACTTGCCCATCATTTCCTGAAATTCATTAATTCCAATGCCCTGGACCAGCTCATTCTTACCCCCGCTAGAGGTAGCAACATCCTTGACCTGGTCATTACTAACATGGGGGACCATTGCTCTACACCAATAGTCAACTCCTCCCTGGTTAGATCTGACAAAAAACTATCAACTTGAAAATCCAACCCCCCCCCCCCCCACAAAGGTAACCACCATGAAAATCTTCTCCAAAGCTAACTTTGGGCTCCTAAAAACAGAGGTGGCTAACTTCATGGCACCAATGCAAGTGGAGAATAGTTGCATGACTGCAGAATCATACACCACTGCATTGTACGAACACAAATGCATGGATCTTGCCATACTCAATAGAACCAAGATGCTCTCCTCCAACAACAAAAAAAAAAAAGAAGCCAATCTTGTGGTCCTCTGTCATAAACAAACTCTACAACAGAAGGAGGAAACTGATGTGGAATAAGGTGAAGTCCCAAGGCTACTCCCTTTTCAGCCTCAACAATAAGATGATATCCCTCATCAAATCCTCTAAAGCTAGC
>NW_025052376.1:0-10932 GCF_019279795.1 Protopterus annectens | reverse complement strand
ATTAAATACCAGACATGATGACTGGCTGAACCAACAGAAACGTTAACAACACATACGACTGATGGATAAGGCAGCATTCAGATTCCCACCTACTATCAAAGCCGTTAAAGCCTACTGAGAGGTCTCTATAAGGACCCTGAATTGAAAAGAGACCAAGAAGAGAAGACGTTCATTGAATAAGAACTTAAACATTGCCTCCTATTAAATATCAGCTATAAGCAGCTGAACTACAACAGAATAGCTAACAACCAATGTGATGTACACATAATGTAACAATACCGATTCCCTCCTATTATCAAAGCCATTAAACCCTACTAAGAGGTAATAATAAGAACCCTGAATTGAAGAGAGACCAAAAGAAGGAGAAGTTCATCAATAAGAAATAAAACATTCCTTCCTGTTAAATACCAGATGTGATAAGCAGCTGAACTAACAGAAAAGGGAACAACCGATATTATGCATGGATAATGCAACATTGCACATCAAAGCTAAATACAGAGGAAAAAAACTAAGTAAAATAAACTAAGTCCATGTTTTGCTGCATTGAGCACGTGCAGCATACAACCTATCAGAGGATAGCAAATCTTGAACAGCCTAAATAACTGATATTTTGAACCTGCAAGATGATATGGATGCCTAAATCAAACACTCTGTGCAACTTAATGTGAAGAATATTTCAGGATTGCGACCTCCTCAACTACCTGACAAGCCACTGTTCACACATCTCTACACAGAGAAAGAAGTCATAAGGCATTAGATTATCAGACAACCCATAGATTTCAAGATCTCACCAAAGTTTTGTTATTACACTCTACAAGCCTAGAACATAAACTTAAGATGGCATAGCCGCTGTATATTAAAGAGAAAAGAGAGAGACTAAAAAGATCAATAATAAATACATCAACGAAGAGAACATTACCGGCTTATTTCAAATAAGGAAAATAATTTTACCTAAGAGCGGAAAGACAAGAACAGCTAACACAACTTATACTGCATACAAAATAAACTGTTGCCCAAAAATGGATAGCTAAGAAGAATTAAAGTGCAGTCCTTACCTTAAATGTGAAGTTTGCTGTTCTGGGACATCTACTGGATAAAATGACTGAAGAAATGCGTAGCGTGGAAACATATGCTGATCTAAATTTTCACTATGGAAGGAATTCTTTGTAAGAGGTTAGGACAACAGGCAACAGTTTATTATATATACCTTTCTCTTAACTACCTGATACAGAACATTCCTTTTACCTGCCATTATAGATTTAAACACAGGAAGACACTCACAGTAGACCATAGATGAAGAACAATGTTACAGATAGAGGCCCATACCCCAGGACGTAATGGAAGTTTTCCCATTGTAAAAGCAGCTGAAGAGAAGAGAAACACTATTAAGAAACCTGAATTAAGGAGAGAGAGAGAAGCACTTCATTGAATAAGAAACAAAAAAGTACTGTCTCTTAAAATAAATACCAGACATGATGAGTGGCTGAATCAACAGAAACGTTAACAACATATACGACCTATGAATAAGGCAGCATTCAGATTCCCACCTACTATCAAAGCCGTTAAAGCCTACTGAGAGGTCAGTATAAGGACCCTGAATTGGAGAGAAGAAGAGAAGATCATAAGAACTAAACATTGCCTCCTATTAAAAGAATAAGAACTGCTAAAACAGAATAATGTGATGTACACATAATGTAACAATACCGATTCCCATTATCAAAGCCATTAAACCCTACTAAGAGGCTGAATAAGAGACAGAGAGAAGAAGGAGAAGTTCATCAATAATAATAATGATTCTTCCTGAAATACCAGATGTGATAAGCAGCTGAACTAAGAAAAATTGCATGGATAATGCAAAGCTAAATACAGAGGAAAACTAAGTAAAATAAACTATCCATGTTTAGGTGCAGCATACAACCTATCAGAGGATAGCAAATCTTGAACAGCCTAAATAACTGATATTTTGAACCTGCAAGATGATATGGATGCACCTCTAAAATGTGAAGAATATTTCAGGAAGACTCCTCAACTACCTGAGAAGCTAGTCTACATATCTTAAGAAAATAGAAAAATCTCCAAAGTTTTATTACACTCTACAAGCCTAGAACATAAACTTAAGGCTGCCCTTATATTATGAGAGAGACTAAAGAAATATAATCAATAAATACATCAACGAACATTACTGGCTTATTTCAAATAAGGAAAATAATTTACCTAACACAAGACTGCTAACAACAACTGTGCCCAACAATGGATAGCTAAGAAGAATTAAAGTGCAGTCCTTACCTTATAATTGAAGTTTGCTGTTCTGAGACATATACTGTATAAACACTGAAGAAATGAAGAAACATATGCTTATCTAAATTTCACTGGAAGGAATTTTGTAATTGTCAGGAACAGGCAACAGTTTATTATATATACTCTCTTAACCTGATACAGAACATTCCTTTTACCTGCATTTAAACACAAACACAGTAGACCTAGATGAAGAGAACTTTACAGATAGAGGCCATACCACCCACGGATGCAAGTCCTTCCTATTGTAAAAGCAAGAGAGATCACTATTAAGAAACCTGAATTAAGGAGAGAGAGAGAGAGAGAAGCACTTCATTGAATAAGAAACAAAAAGTACTGACTCAAAATAAATACCAGAAGTGATGAGCAGCTGAACCAACAGAAACGTTAACAACACATACGACCTATGGATAATGCAGCATTCAGATTTCCACCTACTATCAAAGCCATTAAAGCCTACTGAGAGGTCAGTATAAGGACCCTGAATTGAAAAGAGACCAAGACGAGAAGAAGTTCATTGAATAAGACCTTAAACATTGCCTCCTATTAAATATCAGCTGCGATACGCAGCTGAACTACATCAGAAAAGCTAACAACCAATGTGATGTACACATAATGTAAGAATACCGATTCCCTCCTATTATCAAAGCCATTAAACCCTACTAAGAGGTAATAATAAGAACCCTGAATTGAAGAGAGACCAAAAGAAGGAGAAGTTCATCAATAAGAAATAAAACATTCCTTCCTGTTAAATACCAGATGTGATAAGCAGCTGAACTAACAGAAAAGGGAACAACCGATATGATGCATGGATAATGCAACATTGCACATCAAAGCTAAATACAGAGGAAGAAAACTAAGGAAAATAAACTAAGTCCATGTTTTGCTGCATTGAGCACGTGCAGCATACAACCTATCAGAGGGAAGCAAATCTTGAGCAGCCTAAATAACTGACATTTTGAACCTGCAAGATGATATGGATGCCTAAATCAAACAATCTGTGCAACTTATTGTGAAGAATATTTCAGGATTACGACCTCCTCAACTACCTGACAAGTTACTATCTACGCATCTCTACACAGAGAAAGAAGTCATAAGGCATTAGATTATCAGACAACCCATAGATTTCAAGATCTCACCAAAGTTTTGTTATTACACTCTACAAGCTTAGAACATAAACTTAAGAAGGCACAGCCGCTGTATATTAAAGAGAAAAGAGAGAGACTAAAAAGATCAATAATAAATACATCAACGAATAGAACATTACTGGCTTATTTCAAATAAGGAAAATAATTTTACCTAAGAGCGGAAAGACAAGAACAGCTAACACAACTTATACTGCATACAAAATAAACTGTTGCCCAAAAATGGATAGCTAAGAAGAATTAAAGTGCAGTCCTTACCTTAAATGTGAAGTTTGCTGTTCTGGGACATCTACTGGATAAAATGACTGAAGAAATGGGTAGCGTGGAAACATATGCTGATCTAAATTTTCACTATGGAAGGAATTCTTTGCAAGAGGTTAGGACAACAGGCAACAGTTTATTATATATACCTTTCTCTTAACTACCTGAAAAAGAACATTCCTTTTACCTGCCGTTATAGATTTAAACACAGGAAGACTCTCACAGTAGATCATTGATGAAGAACAATGTTACAGATAGAGGGCCATACCCCAGGATGCAATGGAAGTCCTTCCTATTGTAAAAGCAGCTGAAGTAGAAAGAGATATCACTATTAAGAAACCTGAATTAAGGAGAGAGAGAGAGAGAGAGAAGCACTTCATTGAATAAGAAATGTACTGTCTCTTAAATTAAATACCAGACATGATGACCGCTGAACCAACAGAAACGCGAATAACACATACGACTGATGGATAAGGCAGCATTCAGATTCCCCGCTCATCATCAAAGCCAAGTAGTTTCACTGAGAGGTCTCACAAGTAGACCCTGAATTGAAAAGAGACTAAGAAGAGAAGACGCTCATTGAATAAGAACTTCAAACATTGCCCTATTAAATATCAGCGAGCAAGCAGCTGAACTACAACAGACTAGCTAACAAACCAATGTGAAGTACAGCATGGGAATGTAACAATACCGATTCTCCTATTATCAAAGCCATTAAACCCTACCAAGAGGTGGTAATAATAAGAACCCACCGGAATTGAGAAGAGAGACCAAAAAGAAGGGAGAAGTTCATCAATGAAATAAGAACATTCCTTCCTGTTAAATACCAGATGTGATAAGCAGCTGAACTAACAGAAAAAGGGAACAACCCGATATTATGCATGGATAATGCAACATTGCACATCAAGCTAAATACAGAGGAAAAAACTAGAATAAAATAAACTAAGTCCATGTTTTGCTGTATTGAGCACGCAGTGCGGCATACAACCTATCAGAGGATAGCAAAGTCTTGAACAGCCTAAATAACTGATATTTTGAACCTGCAAGATGATATGGATGCCTAAATCAAACACTCTGTGCAACAATGTGAAGAATATTTCAGGATTGCGACCTCCTCAACTACCTGACAAGCTACTGTTCACACATCTACACTGAGAAAGAAGTCATAAGGCATTAAATTATAAAGCATAGATTTCAAGACCTCTCCAAAGTTTTTTATTACACTCTACAAGCCTAGAACATAAACTTAAGGCTGCATAGCAGCTGTATAATAAAAGAGAAAAGAGAGAGACTAAAGAAATCAACAATAAATACATCATGAACAGAACATTACCGGCTTATTTCAAATAAGGAAAATAATTTTACCTAAGAGCGGAACGACAAGAACAGCTAACACAACTTATACTGCATACAAAATAAACTGTCGTAACAATGGATAGCTAAGAAGAATTAAAGTGCAGTCCTTACCTTAAATGTGAAGTTTGCTGTTCTGGGACATCTACTGGATAAAAACACTGAAGAAATGCGTAGCGTGGAAACATATGCTTATCTAAATATTCACTTTGGAAGGAATTCTTTGTAATAGGTTAGGACAACAGGCAACAGTTTATTATATATACCTTTCTCTTACCTACCTGATACAGAACATTCCTTTTACCTGCCATTATAGATTTAAACACAGGAAGACCCACACAGTAGACCCTAGATGAAGACCAATGGTACAGATAGAGGCCCATACCCCAGGACGTAATGGAAGTCCATGAAGTACAAAGAGAGATCACTATTAAGAAACCTGAATTAAGGAGAGAGAGAGAGAGAGAGAGAGAGAGAGAGAGAGAGAGAGAAGCACTTCATTGAATAAGAAACAAAAAAGTACTGACTCAAACTAAATACCAGAAGTGATGAGCAGCTGAACCAACAGAAACGTTAACAACACATACGACCTATGGATAATGCAGCATTCAGATTTCCACCTACTATCAAAGCCATTAAAGCCTACTGAGAGGTCAGTATAAGGACCCTGAATTGAAAAGAGACCAAGAGGAGAAGAAGTTCATTGAATGCGAGCTTAAACATTGCCTAATATTAAAAATCAGATGTGATAAGCAGCTGAACTGCAACAGAAAAGCTAACAACCAATGTGATGTACACATAATGTAAGAATACTGATTCCCTCCTATTATCAAAATACATTAAACCCTACTAAGAGGTCATAATAAGAACCCTGAATTGAAGAGAGACCAAAAGAAGGAGAAGTTCATCAAATAAGAAATAAAACATTCCTTCCTGTTAAATACCAGATGATAAGCAGCTGAACTAACAGAAAAGGGAACAACCTGGATATGATGCATGGATAATGCAACATTGCACATCAAAGCTAAATACAGAGGGAGAAAGCTAAGTAAAATAAACTAAGTCCATGTTTTGCTGCATTGTGCTCGTGCAGCATACAACCTATCAGAGGGAAGCAAATCTTGAGCAGCCCTCAATAACTGATATTTGAACCTGCAAGATGATATGGATGCCTAAATCAAACAATCTGTGCAACTTATTGTGAAGAATATTTCAGGATTAGAGCACTTCCTCCCAAATACCTGAAAAGCTACTATCTACACATCTCTACACAGAGAAAGAAGTCATAAGGCATTAGAATATCAGACAACCCTTGGATTTCAAGATCTCATCGAGAAGTTTTGTTATTACACTCTACAAGCCTAGAACATAAACTTAAGACGGCTCTGTAGCCGCTGTATATTAAAGAGAAAAGAGAGAGACTAAAAAGATCAATAATAAATACATCAACAAATCAGAACATTACTGCTTTATTTCAAATAAGGAAAATAATTTTACCTAAGAGCGAAAAAGACAAAGAACAGCTAACACAACTTATATACTGCATACAAAATAAACTGTTGCCCAAAAATGGATAGCTAAGAAGAATTAAAGTGCAGTCCTACCTTAAATGAAGTTTGCTGTTCTTGGGACATCTACTGACAAAATGACTGAAGAAATGCGAATGCGGAAACATATGCTGATCTAAATTTTCACTATGGAAGAATTTTGCAAGAGGTTAGACAACAGGCAATAGTTTATTATATATACCTTCTCTTAACTACCTGATACAGGATATCTTTTACCTGCCGTTATAGATTTAAACACAGGAAAGACCTCATGCAGATCCTTGATGAAGAACAATGTTAGATAGAGGGCCATACCCCAGGATGCAATGGAAGTCCTTCCTATTGTAAAAGCAGCTGAAGTAGAAAGAGATATCACTATTAAGAAACCTGAATTAAGGAGAGAGAGAGAGAGAAGCACTTCATTGAATAAGAAACAAAAAAGTACTGTCTCTTAAATTAAATACCAGACATGATGATTGAACACATAATAGAACAGCATTCAGATCAAAGCATACTGAGAGGTCTCTATAAGGACCCTGAATTGAAAAGAGACCAAGAAGAGAAGACGTTCATTGAATAAGAACTTAAACATTGCCTCCTATTAAATATCAGCTGCGATAAGCAGCTGAACTACAACAGAATAGCTAACAACCAATGTGATGTACACATAATGTAACAATACCGATTCCCTCCTATTATCAAAGCCATTAAACCCTACTAAGAGGTAATAATAAGAACCCTGAATTGAAGAGAGACCAAAAGAAGGAGAAGTTCATCAATAAGAAATAAAACATTCCTTCCTGTTAAATACCAGATGTGATAAGCAGCTGAACTAACAGAAAAGGGAACAACCGATATTATGCATGGATAATGCAACATTGCACATCAAAGCTAAATACAGAGGGAAAAGTAAAATAAACTAAGTCCATGTTTTGCTGCATTGAGCACGCAGCATACAACCTATCAGAGGATAGCAAATCTTGAACAGCCTAAATAACTGATATTTTGAACCTGCAAGATGATATGGATGCCTAAATCAAACACTCTGTGCAACTTAATGTGAAGAATATTTCAGGATTGCGACCTCCTCAACTACCTGACAAGCCACTGTTCACACATCTCTACACAGAGAAAGAAGTCATAAGGCATTAAATTATCAGACAACCATAGATTTCAAGATCTCACCAAAGTTTTGTTATTACACTCTACAAGCCTAGAACATAAACTTAAGACGGCACAGCCGCTGTATATTAAAGAGAAAAGAGAGAGACTAAAAAGATCAATAATAAATACATCAACGAATAGAACATTACCGGCTTATTTCAAATAAGGAAAATAATTTTACCTTAGAGCGGAAAGACAAGAACAGCTAACACAACTTATACTGGATACAAAATAAACTGTTGCCCAAAAATGGATAGCTAAGAAGAATTAAAGTGCAGTCCTTACCTTAAATGTGAAGTTTGCTGTTCTGGGACATCTACTGGATAAAATGACTGAAGAAATGTGTAGCGTGGAAACATATGCTTATCTAAATATTCACTTTGGAAGGAATTCTTTGTAAGAGGTTAGGACAACAGGCAACAGTTTATTATATATACCTTTCTCTTAACTACCTGATACAGAACATTCCTTTTACCTGCCATTATAGATTTAAACACAGGAAGACACTCACAGTAGACCATAGATGAAGAACAATGTTACAGATAGAGGCCCATACCCCAGGACGTAATGGAAGTCCTTCCTATTGTAAAAGCCGCTGAGAAAGAGATCACTATTAAGAAACCTGAATTAAGGAGAGAGAGAGAGAGAGAGAAGCACTTCATTGAATAAGAAACAAAAAGTACTGTCTCAAATTAAATACCAGAAGTGATGAGCAGCTGAACCAACAGAAACGCTCATACAACACTGATGAATAAGGCAGCATTCAGATTCCCACCTACTATCAAAGCCGTTAAAGCATACAGGGAGGTCACTATAAGGACGCTGAATTGAAAAGAGACCAAGAAGAGAAGAAGTTCATTGAATAAGAACTTAAACATTGCCTCATATTAAATATCAAGTGCGATAAGCAGCTGAACTACAACAGAAAAGCTAACAACCAATGTGATGTACACATAATGTCACAATACCGATTCCCTCCTATTATCAAAGCCATTAAACCCTACTAAGAGGTAATAATAAGAACCCTGAATTGAAGAGAGACCAAAAGAAGGAGAAGTTCATCAAATAAGAAATAAAACATTCCTTCCTGTTAAATACCAGATGTGATAAGCAGCTGAACTAACAGAAAAGGGAACAACCGATATTATGCATGGATAATGCAACATTGCACATCAAAGCTAAATACAGAGGAAAAAACTAAGTAAAATAAACTAAGTCCATGTTTTGCTGCATTGAGCACGTGCAGCATACAACCTATCAGAGGGAAGCAAATCTTGAGCAGCCTAAATAACTGATATTTTGAACCTGCAAGATGATATGGATGCCTAAATCAAACAATCTGTGCAACTTATTGTGAAGAATATTTCAGGATTGCGACCTCTTCAACTACCTGACAAGCTACTATCTACACATCTCTACACTGAGAAAGAAGTCATAAGGCATTAAATTATCAGAGAACGCATAGATTTCAAGACCTCTCCAAAGTTTTGTTATTACACTCTACAAGCTTAGAACATAAACTTAAGGCTCAGACGCTGTATATTAAAGAGAAAAGAGAGAGACTAAAAAGATCAATAATAAATACATCAACAAATAGAACATTACTGGCTTATTTCAAATAAGGAAAATAATTTTACCTAAGAGCGGAAAGACAAGAACAGCTAACACAACTTATACTGCATACAAAATAAACTGTTGCCCAAAAATGGATAGCTAAGAAGAATTAAAGTGCAGTCCTTACCTTAAATGTGAAGTTTGCTGTTCTGGGACATCTACTGGATAAAATGACTGAAGAAATGCGTAGCGTGGAAACATATGCTGATCTAAATTTTCACTATGGAAGGAATTCTTTGTAAGAGGTTAGGACAACAGGCAACAGTTTATTATATATACCTTTCTCTTACCTTCCTGATACAGAACATTCCTTTTACCTGCAGTTATAGATTTAAACACAGGAAGACTCTCACAGTAGACCCTAGATGAAGAACAATGTTACAGATAGAGGCCCATACCCCAGGACGTAATGGAAGTCCATGAAGTACAAAGAGAGATCATTATTAAGAAACCTGAATTAAGGAGAAAGAGAGAGAGAGAGAGAGAGAAGCAGTTGATTGAATAGGAAACAAAAAGTACTGTCTTAAATAAATACCAGACATGATGAGCAGCTGAACCAACAGAAAACAACAAACGACCTATGAATAAGGCAGCATTCAGATTCCCACCTACTATCAAAGCCGTTAAAGCATACAGGGAGGTCACTATAAGGACCCTGAATTGAAAAGAGACCAAGAAGAGAAGAAGTTCATTGAATAAGACCTTAAACATTGCCTCCTATTAAATATCAACTGTGATAAGCAGCTGAACTACAACAGAAAAGCTAACAACCAATGTGATGTACACATAATGTAACAATACCGATTCCCTCCTATTATCAAAGCCATTAAACCCTACTAAGAGGTAATAATAAGAACCCTGAATTGAAGAGAGACCAAAAGAAGGAGAAGTTCATCAATAAGAAATAAAACATTCCTTCCTGTTAAATACCAGATGTGATAAGCAGCTGAACTAACAGAAAAGGGAACAACCGATATTATGCATGGATAATGCAACATTGCACATCAAAGCTAAATACAGAGGAAAAAACTAAGTAAAATAAACTAAGTGCATGTTTTGCTGCATTGAGCGCGATCAGCATACAACCTATCAGAGGATAGCAAATCTTGAACAGCCTAAATAACTGATATTTTGAACCTGCAAGATGATATGGATGCCTAAATCAAACACTCTGTGCAACTTAATGTGAAGAATATTTCAGGATTGCACCTCCTCAACTACCTGACAAGCCACTGTTCACACATCTCTACACAGAGAAAGAAGTCATAAGGCATTAGATTATCAGACAACCCATAGATTTCAAGATCTCACCAAAGTTTTGTTATTACACTCTACAAGCCTAGAACATAAACTTAAGACGGCACAGCCACTGTATATTAAAGAGAAAAGAGAGAGACTAAAAAGATCAATAATAAATACATCAACGAATAGAACATTACTGGCTTATTTCAAATAAGGAAAATAATTTTACCTAAGAGCGGGAAAAACAAGAACAGCTAACACAACTTATACTGCATACAAAATAAACTGTTGCCCAAAAATGGATAGCTAAA
>NW_025052375.1:0-12184 GCF_019279795.1 Protopterus annectens | reverse complement strand
GATTAGTAGCACCTCATTGGTTCTTTCAAGCTTTTTTTTAAAATTTGTTTTGTGGTTTCAACTTCTTGTTACCTAAAAGTTACCTTGTGAGTACTTCTGCCATTTCACAGAGCTAATCAGAGGAAGGGGCACTGAAAACTGATTCACATATAATATTATATCATTTTTTTTTGCTTATCTTACTTTAGTTATTTATAACACTTTATTGTCTGCTGATACTTTTAATGTATTTTATAGTTGCAAAACTAATCTGCATGGTTATATTAAAATTGACTGCCTCTACAGGGCCTGATAACAAGTGTTTTACTGTACCTGTTTGGAAATCTTTTCTAGCTGTGTTTTCACTGTAAAAGTGAGGTATTAACTGAAATTTCCATTTGTTAAACATCTGCTTGTGTTTGTTTGTTTGTTCTGATTTCCGCCAAGGAGTGCATCATATAACTGACTTACTTCTCTCCCACTCCTATTGGTATCCTGTTCTATCCTCTTCTTATACTTGTGGCTTTAGTTGCCTCAGCCCCCAGGCACCTCTGATCTGGGACACTCCTCCCAGTCTAGTGTCATAAGCTCATTCTACTCAACACAGGGGAAGATTTCAGAAGGCCAACCTACTAGTTTCAACTTTGAATTCATTCTCTGCTCCCTCCTTTTCTCCCTCTTCCACTTTACTAAAAAATTCAAACTTTGTTTCCTGCCTTTCCTGTAACTAGTTCAGTCCAGATACAGATTGTTGTATCCAGGACTGCTCAGAAGCTTCTGTGCCCCCTGCTTCTCTGTGTTGGGGGGAAGCCTTCTAGCTTATCAGTGGGAGTGGTGTTAATGAGGTAGCCCATCTACCACAACAGGAGTGGGTTTCTGTCTAAATGTGTATTGGCAGCCTAAGCGTTTTTTCCACTTCTTCACAACTTTCTGGTTTAAAGTCTGCATTTGTACTCAGCCTCATACAGTTCCTGTAGGAACTAGTTCAGGGTCCAGATATGATCACAGGTATCCAGGAATGTTTGTGCTTCTGAGTGGTGCCAAGTCTGCTCTCTCAATTTTTCTCTCTCTTATATCTACTAAGAAGGTTCCTCCCAATTTTACTAGCTTATTAGTTCAAGCACTTACCAGACTTCAGGTAGTACTATTGTAACACAAAAGTGCTACCAGCACCAAACATCTCTACAAGAAACAGCTCCAGTACTTACATATTAATGCCCACCCTCCAGGCATGTCTAAAGGCTGCCCTGTGCATTATCCCAAGCTAACCTGGTGAATCCACATACTGAGGCAATGTAGCAATCCTGCCTCATGTATTCCTGACAACCTCTCCCCTTTACCTCCCAACACTTAGACTCTGTGAGATGCACCCAGAGCATCCAAATTGGAAGCTTTTCATGCACCCCCATGCTACACTGTAGAATAGCTGTCAAGAGGAGAAGGTCAACACTTGCACTACACCACATGGAACACATGGCCCTCCAGAACACACACACACCAGCACTGTCTTCACATAAATCATGCTGAAAACCCACACCGTGGAGTTCTCAAATCAAACCCAAACAGCAGAGACTCCAAGGCAGAAACACACTCAACCACCACAACACAACACTCAATCGGCCAAGACACACATTCCTCCTAAACAGTGTGCCACGAACCAACTTCTAAGGCAAACAGCATGCCCAACACACTAGTCATATAACTGATAGTGAGGCACACTGATGTCCCACTCACTAGGGTTGATCTCTGGAGAGTGCACACGTCAGGCACCAGGATTCAACGCATGCATTCAGGCTGTCTCAACAACAGGTACAAATATGACTCTGTCATTGTACATGTAAGTGTGAATGACTGAGATAAACAATCTTGACCATAGGTTACGGAGGAGCTCTCGGATTGCAGCCTAAAGTGGTGGTATTACCCTAGCCCTGAGCAGCACATCCTACCATCACCCTGAGATGATACCACAGTACAAGGCTAAGAAAAATGACTGATTTCAACAACTGGCTAAGTTTCTGGTGTCATTCTAAGGGGATCCAGTATCTGTCTGCCTGGGATGACATCGTGATTGGCAGACCTCAATGCTTTGCCAGAGATGGACTGTATCTGTCACCCCTGGGCTTCTGGATACTGGCCTAAGGGCTTCCGCCACCCCTATAGTGCCTTTGTGTAAGCAGTGTTCCAAAGACTACAATTAGCACTGTAACAGCTACAAACAAATGTAATCTGAGGAAAAATAAAGCTGCTCTCATGCTAGAAGCTCTAAATCTCGAAATGCACTTGCCTCAAAGCACTCCTTAAAATGCAGAACATTTCCACACTTTTGTGCCAAAACAGAGACCTGGTTCAAGATAGCAGTAAAGCAACCCCCGGCACTACCAAGCTATAACTCATTCCACACCTTTCGTTTCAGAACTTGGACCGAGGTCTAAAGGTGGTGGTGTTTCCATATTCATAAAGGGATGCAAGCACAATTCACCAGACCAATAGTAGAGCAACATAACTTCATCTGAAAATATCAAAGTAGCGTGTCAACATTGCAAGACAGCGATCCCCAACCATGTCCCAAGACTCTCTCGCAAGTGACTCTGAATTTGATTCCTTCCTAGCACCCTGAGAGAATATTACAGTCCCAACCCACTCTCCATACTGGGGTGACTTCAACTGAATTCCCACCATTAACTGTGGGGAAAACTACCCATGGAAGTGAACAATACACTTGCTCCAATGCGTTTCCCTGAATCATCAATTCCACGTGGTCTGGACAAGCTCATCCCTCATCCTGCCCCACTAGAGGTAGCAACATCATTGATCGGGAATGTCACCAACATGGGCAACCATTGTTTCACACACACCAGTAGTCAACTCCTCCCTGGTTAAGATCCGGACACCTCACAAAACCATTGTAACCTTGAAATCCACTTCACCCCCCCACAAAAGTAAATCACTACCTATGAATTAACTTCTCCAAAGCTAACTTTGGCTCCTAAAGACAGAGGTGGATAATCTGCATACCCATGCAAATCGAGCATTGTGTTGCATGTGATCGTTGAACGGCATATACCAATGTGACTGTACAAACATCGCATACAAATGCATGGATCTCACCATGACACCAATACAGGAACCAAGACGCTTTCTTCCAAAAAAAGGGAAGCCAATTCGTCGTGGTTGGTCCCACATCGTTGTAAATAATAAATCCTACAACAGGAGGAGGGAAATTGATGCAGAATAAGATGACATCACAAGACTGAAAACCCTTAAGGATGCCTTCCTCAACAAAAAGTTGAGATCCCTCATCAAATCCTCTTCAAAGCTTGTGGTATAAAAATAGAATTGCAGCAGATTTGTAAAGAAAACCACAAGACCTTTCTATAGTTATGTAAAGAATTCCACAGCAATACCCAGATTTGCTCTGAGCTACTGCACCAATGGTGCCTCCTATACCAAGTGGCGCGTACAACAGATATTGTTAAATATATTGGCCAACAGATTTAAGCAGCCAAATCCTTTACCTCCTGCAAGAGACCAGTCACAATACCAGTAGATTTGCCAGGCAAAATTCAGTATTACTGCTACATGCAGAGGTTAAAACAGCACTGTCCAAGGCCAAGAATATAGCAATTTCTATGGACCCCTGGACAATATCCCTGGCTGTGTTCTACATGAACTACAGAGTGAACTGGCACCTAACCTGTGTGCCCTGTTCAATCACAGCCTCATCTCAGCCTTTGTCCCTACCGAATGGTGCACTGCTACAGTCACCCCTCTGCACAAAAGAGGAGCGACTACAGACCCTGGGGATGATCACCCCATTAGCCTGATGAGTCTGATATGCAAAGCTATGGAATGCATCAGCATGGACCTAATAAACAAGGATATAGGGAATGTCCAACCTCTGGATCCCACACAATTTGGTTTTATGAAGTGTAGATCATTCCTGCTCAATTTGGTCAACTTCTTTGAGTTAGTCACCAGAGCTGTGGATGAAGACAAGGTGGTTCATACAGCCTACCCTGATCTGGCCAGGGCCTTTGATACCATTCCCCACTCAGGAATCACAGAAAAACTTACTAAGCTAGGCATCAACCCCTATATCACTAGGTGGGTTACAAACTAGCTCACAAGTAGAACCCACAGTGTGAAAGTAGCTGACTTGAAGTCAGACTGCCGACCAGTCACAAGTGGAGTCCCACAGGGTTCAGTTCTGGGTCCTCTCCTGTTTAGTATCTACTTCTCTGAAGTCCAATCCAACATGAAGGACTCTGCCTGCCAAAGTTTGCAGATTATTGGAAGTTGGGAGCTATTATTAACTCTCTTAGTGATGCTGACATCCTACAGAAAAGCCTCACTTAGACCAACGAGTGGTGTCAGAACCATGGCCTTAAGCTCAATGCCAAAAAATGTGTCATCATCCCCTTTGGGGAAAAACCTGGTTCCCATGAATTACCACATCAATGGCAGTCCACTGAACACAGAAGGTGTTATATGAGATCTGGGAACACAGGTTGACAGCAACCTCTCTTTTGACCACTACATTGCCACTGTGGTCAGAAAGTCCTTCTATGTGGCACATCTCATTACTAAGGGATTTGCATCCAGGAAGAAAGAAGTCATTGTCTCCCTCTATTCTTCCCTCATTAGGCCAATCATTGAGTACAATGCGCTATTTGGCATGTACCTCACTAAACACCTGCAACAACTGGAGAGGCTGCAAAAGTACCTCACAAAGAAGATCCTAGGCCTTTAAACATTTGTCCTATATGGACAGACTAGAAAAACTCCCGACTATTCTCTGTCTCATATAGCCTAGAGGCAATCTCTGCTTGACTTACAAAGCCATGTCTGACCCAGTTCTGTTAGAAATGCTACATCTAAAGAAATCCCAGTCTCTCCGCACAACATGCTCCAGAGATCTCATCCTCATTACCACAATCAACAGAACATGCTGGAGGGACTGGGTCATAACCCAGAGACTGCCCAAGCTATGGAATTGACTTCTCATACATGTCAAGCAGAGCACCTCATTGGCCCTCTTCAAGAGAAAGCATGCAGCTGATGCCATTACATCAGTTTTCCTTGCCCCAGATGTCAGGTGCCCCCAACAAAAAAAGCAAATACACCAAAAAGCTTTAAGCATAGTAAGCAAGAAGAGAGGTATAGCCAATAGAAGTCAGGGGCTGGAGGGAGGGTAGCTAGGACTGCAACAGTGAATACACTCTAACATCTACATTTATGGTAAGTGTACACAACTGTACTATGTTCTTCGTGTCTCACTGTTGCAGTCATCACATGTGGGTAGATTCCCAAAGCTAAGGATGGGAGGAGGAAATTAGATAGCACTAGGACCAGCTATAAGGCCCTGCAAGACTGCAGTGGCAAAGCCAGCTCTGGATTTAGAGAAAATTAGCAAATGGTAATGCTTGGTGAAGGTATGTACAGAACTCCAGGTGGCAGCTTCTAGGATGTCCCTGGTAAGAACACCTCTGAAAAAGGCTGTAGAGGTTGATGCATCCCTGGTTGAATGTGGTCTAATCCCCTGTGAGGTAGGTTTTCCATGGTGCTTATAGCAGAAATGAATGCAATGGCCTATCCATTTAGAAATGGTTGGCTTTGAAATGGCCTTCCCCTCTGCCCCTGCAGCAAATACAACCAGCAGTTGTTCAGAGTTCCTGAGAGGTTTAGTCCTGTCCAAATAAAATCTAAGTTGTCTGTGCACATCTGAGGAGTGCAGTATCCATTCCCCTTTGTTCTGTGGATTAGAAAAGAAGGTTGGCAAATGAATGGACTGATTAAGGGCCATAGTGGATAACACCTTGGGCATGAAGGAGGGAATGGTCCTGAGGGACACCCTGTCCGCATGAAAAATGATGAAAGGCTCCACTGCCATGGGGGCCTGTAATTCAGACACCCTTCTTGCTGAAGTGATGGCTAAAAGGAAGGCTGTTTTCCAAGAAAGGAATTTCAACTCTGCATTTGCAGCTGGCTCAAAAGGAGGTACAGTGAGTTTTTCAACACAAAGTTAAGGTCCCAGGCTGGAGTAGGGGGTCTCCTGGGTGGTCTTAAGTTTTTGGCCTCTCTGAGGAACTGCTTCAGCACTGGATGAGAGAAGAGGGGTGGTTCTGTGTTGTAATGAGCTGAAATGGCTGAGGCATGAATTTTGACGCAGGAAAAGGAAAGGCCCTTGTGCAGCATCTCAGTTAAGTATTGAAGAATCTGAGGTAAATTGGGCATTGCTGTGCCCATCCCCTGAATTTGGTTCCAGGAACATAATCTTTTCCATTTTTCAGCATAGGATTTTCTAGTACTAGACCTCCTTGCCCCCAGAATGAGATCCAACACTTACTTGCCAAGGGATGGTAACGGAGAGATCAGGTAATTAGCCAGGCTGCCAGGTTCAGGGTTTGAAGCTGTGGGTGCAGAATCTGGCCCTCCTGCTGGGATAGCAGGGCAGGGGTCTGAGGCAGGTCCCATGGTGCCAGCAGTGACACATTGCAGAAAAGGGGATACCAGTGTTGGAGTGGCCAGTCTGGTGCAATCAGTATCATCCTTGGTTTGTCCTGTTTGATCTTTAGTAGTACCTTTGAGAGGACAGGCAGAGGGGGAAAGGCATAAACTGAAGGACAGGGCATCCACTTTCCAAGCTTGTTTGTGGTGAGTCCTTGTGCAGAATTTTTCCAACTGGTCATTCTGGGGGGAGGCAAACAGGTCTATATCTGGGCTCCCCCATTTGTTTCTCAACATGTTGAATATCTTTGGTTACAGTTTCTACTTGTGTGGGTCCATGAGATTTCTGCTCAGATCATCTGCTAGTGTATTTAGCTTTCCTGGCAGGAACTGAGCCTGTAGGTGCACTTGGTAGCTCAAGGCTGTGTTCTACAGAGCCATGGCTAGTCTGCAGAGAGGATATGAGTGGGTTCCCCCCTGCTTGTTTATGTACCACATAACAGTGGTGTTGTCTGTCTTTACCATTAGTTGCCCTAGAAGAATGTGGTCCTTGAAGGCTGTCAGAGAATTCTGTACAGCTAACATTTCATTTTGATTGATATGCAAGTGCATTTGACTTGGGTTCCATTTGCCCTGAATGCACTTCCCTGCTAAGTGAGCCCCCCCCATGCATAGTCTGATGCATCTGTTGTTAGGGTTTGGGTGGCAGGGTGTAGAGTGAATGGCAGTCCCTTGTTTTGGTGGCAGGCCTCTGCCCACCAAAGGAACTCTATCTGTAGACAAGGTATGATAGGAATCATTGCTTCTAGATCCTAAGAATGTTGACACCATAGGCTTTTTAGATACCATTGTAGTTTCCTCATATTCAGTCTTGCATATGGAATTAGGAGAATGCAGGAGGCCATAAACTCCAGGGCTTGCAGTATTTTCCTTGCAGATAGACAGGTCTTTGTGGCCAGTAGTTTGAAGTAGGCTGTCAAATGAACTTGTTTCTCTGGCGTGAGAAAAGCCATCTGGGAAGTTGTGTTCAAGCTTGCTCCCAGGAGTACAATTTGTTGGCAGGGTACAAGATGTGATTTATTTTCGTTTATGGTGTACCCCAGAGAAGTTAGCAACTTCTGTACAAATGCCAGATGATTCAATAGTATGTCCTGGCTTTCTGCCTGAATTAGACAATTGTCCAGGTATGGATATATTTGGATATTTCTTTGCCTGTGAAATGCAATGACTGGAGCTAGGCACTTTGTAAATACCCTGGGTGCAGTAGATAAGCCAAAGGGCAATGCCAAAAACTGATACTGCATGTCGCCTACTTTGAAGCGTAGGTATCTTCTGCAAGATTCCCTTATTGGGATGTGCAGGTAGGCTTCCTTTAAATCCAGTGTTGCCAACCAGGCATCCTTGCCTAGCATAGGAAGCAGCTGGTGAAGAGTTAGTATCTTGAATTTTGAGATCACCAAAAATGTATTTAGGATAGAGAGGTCCAGGATAGGATGCCAGGAGTTGTCTTTTCTGGGCACCAGGAAAAGTCTTGAGTAGAAACCTTGTCCCCTTTCCTCTTATGGAACAGGTTGAATAGTCCTGATGCTTAAGAGAGAGAGAATTTGCTTTTGAGCCTCTGCCCACTGATTTGGGGGTAGATCTGGCCAACCGTTTGGGGTTGGTAAGGAGTGAAAGTGGAATCTGTAACCTTGGGAAACTATATTTAAAACCCATTTGTCCTGGGTAATGAGTTCCCAATTTTTTGCCTGCTGGACAATCTTTCCCCCTAAAGGAACAGTCAGTTGTGCAGGGCTTGGAAGATTTAAAGTTAAGCCATTGAGACAGTTTACCATAGGGAGAGTCTTACCACCCCCTGCTTTGTAAGTGGGAGCCTCCCACTGCTTAGTCCTGTGACTTGGGACTGAAGCCTGGGTGTTCTGCTGGTTCTGGGTTTGGACTGAGAAGGCCTGGAAGAGGCAGGAAAGGACCAATTTTTAGAGGGCCAATGCCTACTAAATCTGGGAGGCTGTACTTGCAGGAAATCTTTAACAGTTTGCATAGATTTAGCTTTTTCCTCCATCTTTTTAAGTACTTCTTCTGCTTTGTTGCCAAATAGGTGGTCTTGGTTTAAGGGAGCATCCAGCATTTTAGCTTTAACATCATCTGGCAAAGATTGCTCCTTAAGCCAAGCATGCCTTCTGAGTACAGACGCAGTGACAGCAGCCCTGCTAGCCCCCTAGTGAATGAAAACCACATTGCAAAGTATGTTTTCCAACTTGTTCAGCAGAATGCATTAAATCCTGTAAATCTTTATTTTCAGCACAGTCAGGAATCAACATCATTTTCTGTTTAAGCAATCCAGTAATATGCGAAGTTGGGATACTTTAACATATGAAACTGGTGTTTGGCCCTAATGGCCAAGGTTGCAGAAATGTATACCTTCTTACCCCATCTATACAGCGCCCTGGAATCTCTATCAGAGGGGGTAGGATTTTTGGCAGTAGTATCCTTAATGCCCTTTGGTCCCTGTGAAATGGTCTCAGGATCCGCAGTAGGATTTTTAAAGAGGAACTTGTGATAGTCAGGAACCCTGTAATATCTACCAGGTTTTCTGGGAGCAGGAGGTAAAGAGTCAGGGGCTGCTTTGATTCCGAAAAGGCATCTTCAACAATATCCAGTATAGGGGGGATAGCTAAAGGCCTGTGTTGGGGCAGGAGTAAGAAATCCCTAAGCCTCTTTTTAGAGTCAGAGTAATCCTGTCTTTCCCAGTGAAAATGCTCCCTAAGAGTATGCAAGGTTTCACCAAAAGAGAAATCCTCTGGAGGGGAAGCAGAGGGAATAGAGTCCTCAGCATCAGAATCCTCATAGGTAGATAAGGGTAAAGCTTGTTCATTAGAGGAAACAGAAATTTCAGAGTCTTGATCAGAAGAATCATAAGCAAACTCAGTCCTAAGTCTCTTAGAGGTGGAAGGGTGGCTTCCCCTGATTAGAGTAATAAGGTCTTCAGCCATTCCTATCATTTGTTTTTTAAGTATAAAGGCTTGACCATGCAGTCTGGGCATCAGTTTTCTAGGCATGGATCAAGTTTTAGGCCTTGAAGAAGAAGATGGCGTCAGTTAATATGCAAGTCAGTAGTCAGCCTAAATGCACCGTAGCTCAAGTCGGGTGCCCTTTACAGTGCCGGCTCCGGACCCATCCAAGGTAGAGACATCCACAGGTTCCACAGTTGAAGCATAAAGTGGCATACCGGACTCTGAATGGGTCTCAGTAGAGGCCTGTGAATCTGAAGTAGTGGGTATCAGGGGCTGCGAAAGCTCCTCACTGAGTACCAGCGAACTGGCGACTAGCTTAGGAGAAGCGTCATTGGAAGCTTTGGACCTATGTGGCCTGTCCTTGTTTTTATCTTTGCGTTTTTTCGGAATGTCAGTAGTCGGGTGGCTTACTGAAGCCATATCTGGATAATTGAACCGAGTACCAAAATATTTAGAAGCATAAATAAACCGGACCCATCAATAGTTTGTTGTTGTTCCAAATCAAGGCACAAAACCAACAGCGACGTACGTTGTGGTCAGGGCCTAAGTAAGGAATGCAGTACAAATTAAAATCTTTATGAGGTATTTTCTTTCCACAAGAAATACAATTATTAACTTTTACTGACATCAGTTTAGAGCAAGAAAAAGTTTCCACAAAGGGTACTCAGGGGCTTAGTTGAAGACTTCAGCCCTGGAAAACGCTTCGAAAATGAAAATTTCAGAGTCAGCTCTGGACCGGCGCCCTGAACTGCTTCTGCTTTGGGCACCGTAACGGTAAGAAAGACTGATGTAATGGTGTTAGAGCTGCATGCTTTATAATTCCCCTGACTACCTGATCGTCATGGAAGATGAGACAGCAACCGCTGCAGGACCCAAGACTTTGATAATCAGGGTTTCCATTGAGGGCTCACTGCAAAGCAGATAACCCAAATGTGATGACAGCAACAGTGAAACACGAAGAACATCCACTGTTGCCTGGGGACAGAAGGGACCACAGTGATCTTTGGGAGAGTCCTTCCTGAATCTTACAGAAGTACCCAAGTTATCAGTGGAAAGGTGGACGAGCAAATGTTAGAAACATTCTTGTTCAAGGAAAAGAAAAGGCATCTGTCTTCCAGGCCTTCTTGTATGGATTCCTTGAAGAGAATCTTGCCAGTTGATTATTATCAAAAAAAAAAAAAATTATGAACCTCAAGTCAGCCAGATGAGTTGATTTAGACAAAGTAAGTGTTAGCTTCCTTCAAATACGCACAAAATTAAGATCCCAAGCAGAAGGCATTGATTTTATGGGATGCTTCCTATATAAAATCTCTTGCAAAACATTTCCACAAGGCTACATTGAAATAGGGGCTAATATGCGAAATGGCTGACAAACCTTGATAGAGGAGTAAGACAGGTCATAGGGTAGTAACTCACATAAAAACTGTAAAACCAGAGAAACACTAACCCCAAATGGGTGCTGGTTCTTTTGTTGGCACCAGCTAGAAAACCTTTCCCATTTGCTAATATATACAATTTGTAGTAACATGCTTTCTTGCCTCCACTAATACCTGCTGTATGTCCTCAGAAAAAAAAGGTCCCTAGAAGGTATTAAGACCTTATAATATTGGCAGTCAATTGCAGTTGTTTTGGGGTTCAGATGTATCAAAACACCCTCGATATTCTTCTTTCTCTTTCGGCTGTTCCCATTAGGGGTCGCCACAGTGGATCATCTGTTTCCATTTCTTCCTATCCTCTGCATATTGCTCTGTCACACCAACTGCCTGCATGCCCTCTCTCACCATGTCCCTAAACCTTATCTTAGACCTTCCTCTTTTCCTCTTACCTGGCAGCTCCATCCTTAGCATCCTCTTCCCAATATACCCATCATCCCTCCTCAGCACGTCCAAACCAACTCAATCATCTCTGTCTGACTTTGTCTTCAAACCGTCCAACCTGAGCTGACCCTCTAATATACTGATTCCTAATCCTGTCCATCCTCATCACACCCAGTGCAAATCTTAACATCTTTAACTGTGCCACTTCCAGCTCTGACTCCTACCTTTTTGTCAATGCCACCATCTCCAACCCATACAACATAGCTGGTCTCACTACCCTCTTGTAGAACTTCCCTTTCACTCTTACTGGTACCAGTCTGTCACAAATCACTCCTGACACTCTTCTCCACCCATTCCACCCTGCCTGTACTCTCTTCTTCACCTCTCTTCCACACTCACCATTACTCTGAACTGATGATCCAGAGCACTTAAACTCATCCACCTTCGCCAACTCTACTCCCTGCATCCCCACCATTTCTCTATCCTCCCTCTCATTCACACACACACATATTCTGTCTTAGTCCTGCTGACCTTCATTCCTCTCCTCTCTAGAGAATATCTCCACCTTTTGAGGAGAGATCTATGCCTCTGGTCCCTACTCTCACTACAGACCACAATGTCATCTGCAAACATCATAGTCCATGGGGCCTCCTGTCTGATCGCGTCTGTCAACTTGTCCATCACCATTGCAAATAAGATAGGGCTCAGAGCTGATCCTTGATGTAATCTCACCTCCACCTTAAACGGATCTGTCACTCCCACTGCAGACTTTACCACTGTCACACTACCCTCGTACATATACAGAAAATTACCTTTACATACTTCTTTGCCACTCCTGACTTCTTCATGTCAATGCTCAGCAACTCCTCTAGGCACCCTATCATATGCTTTCTCCAAGTCCAATAAAGACACAATGCAACTCCTTCT
>NW_025052374.1:0-12038 GCF_019279795.1 Protopterus annectens | reverse complement strand
ATTAAATTGGTCACTAACATATATACAGTTTCTTACCACCTATAAATTTATCCAGCATCAATCTGCTTGACCAGCATGTAATACCATTCTACACAACTATATCTTCAATTGGTCACTTTTATAATCTATTGACCAAAAACTCCTCTGTCTACACAAATTTATCAAATTTACTGGGCTTTGTCTGTACTAATACTGATGTTGCTAAGGTCTGGAACTCCTTACCTGTATCTACCAGGTCAATATCCTCCCTCCAATCCTTTATAACCATTCTAAAAGACTTCCTAGCCAAAATTTGGCTCTGCATTTGCTGAGCCCCAGGATAAATTATATTACTAAGTTCGAATAAGTACCTCTTCATACCTTACACCCCCTTACTCTCCTTTTTTACTCACTTCCATGCTACAATCAGTTTTTTCCCTTGGCTCTCTTTCTAAATATGCCATAACCCTATTTTTTTTGTCTCACTTCATATTGCAGTCCTGTTTGTATTAAACTATCTTACCTTTAATTCACTGTAAACTGGCTAAAATTTCTCTAAATATTGAATTATTGTCATATAAGTTATATCTGTTCTTAACCGATATTTTCATGGTATGTCTAATTTGGTGTAATTATTTAAACTGTAGATGTTTTTGTATTATTTTTGAAGATTATAAAATTATTGTTCTTAAACTGATACTTTGGAGCTTTCCTTCCTGGGCCTCTGCTGAAAATGTGCAACGACCCAGTTGGACCTTTCTGGTAATCTAGTGACAATAAATACATAAATAAATAAATAAAATAATTGATTTATTCAATTTATAGGTAGATTCTAGACCAGACCTGATACTGGATATTTATAGACTATTTTTAATTTCTTGTCGGATCCTTACAAGCAAAAGTACATTGCATATGGCGCACATAATGGGAGCAATAGCTTGAACTATTTTAAAAGAAAGGTTCACAGTAGATGCAGCCCTATCAAGAAGTCCCATTAATCAATTAGTATATGCGGGGCAAAATTTGCCCCCATATTTTTGTGCCTTACTTCTGGCAATAATAAATGCTATCAAATATAGAAAAAAATTGCTATACAAACAAGAATGTGATAATTCACTAATAAAATAACCATAAGTATTTGAGCCCATATAATAATCCAAGGCTTTTAGCCCATGCTATATGCAGGCATATAAGGAATTCATATGTAGATTAACCTAATATTAATAATGCAGGAGTTGAGTCCTTAACATGATAACCACGTCTGTCCAGAAATGTCATTAAATATGAATTCAGTAACGGTCCAAGCTTCTCAAAATAGCCAATGCACTGACCTATTATAGTCAGTGCTATAGGAAGTTTGGGTAGGACAGCGAGGCTTTCCTGGGTACAAAATTGTAGTGGACACTGAGCAGGTTGACAGTTTGGAAGTTGTCAGACTGTTTTTTTCTGTTAAAGGTAGCAATAAGGCATTAGGTTGCTACATAATAACTCATTCTACCTTAAAAATAATATGACAGTTTACAATTTGTCATTAAGTGATTTCAATTACTATCAGTCTTAGACAGAGATGGGATGCCAAATGGATGTGCTGCCAAGGAAACCACATTCCACTACTACAGCTTTGTTACGGGTCTACCTAGAAGTTGCCTTAACTCCTTGTTTTAGGAAGGCAGTTGGAAGTTTGACGCATTATGTAACTAACTGATTGCAGTGTTCTCACAAAAAATTAGAGTGAAACTATCAATGATTTTTAATATATTATTTAAAATGAATTTTCTTATACATTTTTAAATATTGTTCAGTTGATAAAATAACCAGGCTTCCATCTCCGTATATAGGCTTTATAAAACTTTGATCCATACAACCTAATTCTTCTTATTGCATCCCATTCATTATTGTTCAAGTTATTCTCACTTTAATGTTTAGGCTTTGTTCTGTATGGGTGCTACTTGATTTTTTTAATGACTGAACAGTTTGCATTCAACTTTTTTTTTCTCATCTTATGTAGTTGACAAATGTTCTTTTATGACAATTGTTTAACATTTTAACACTGATGGTTAGGGCTTTAAACTACCAAGAGGCTTCATTGTGTAATCTTGAGTTTGATTGCATTGGTCTCCACAGGCAAACTGAGTGACTGTGAACAACATCACTAAGCCAGACAGACCTCTAAGTTTGCGCCTGAAAGCAGACATCTACATAATAAGCTTACCCATTTAGCAGAATAATGCTAAAATATTCAGCCTTTTATTTTTAATTAATAATAGCTCACATTTCAGCAAATGATTTGGGCATACCTCTCAACCTCTTAGCACAAGAAATATGTACATAGCTTAAAATAATGGGGGGAGGGAGAACAAACACCCCAAAATAGGGTCCGATTTTCAATATTGATCTTATAAACTTAGAAAATTGCTAGAATAAACAGGTTTGTGTTGGCATGCATTTTTTGCAGGACATGAAGTCTGAAACTCAAATGTGTGTCATTTTATGAGGAACAGACCAAAAATATGAGACAAAAATCTGGACAATTGAGAGATATGGAATTAGGGAATCTCCAGTTACTCAGCTCTCCTAACTTCTGGTTTAGTGGCAGAATGTAAAAATATAGCAATAACCCACGCCTGGGTGTGGGTAATGCTGGATTTACCCACAGTTGGCGTGGTTTGGTCCCGAGGGTGAAGCCCGGGGACTGCTCAACAAAAGCCAACCGATGGAAATGTAAATCCGACATTACCCACACCCAGAATGGTTATTGCATATTCGATGACATTATTTAAGAAAAGAAACTATTACTTTTCTTAAATAATGGCATAGTATAATGCTCTTACTGTTACTGCCCTTCCGCATGATGTCTGGCATCATGGCAGTTCTGATATTGCTATCGCGCCTCGCGCAGTACATCAGAGCTGTGAGCAAAAGCAAACGAGAGAAAGCAAGATCTCTGTTGCTTTTTTACTGTTTTAAGCGCTATGTTAAAATGGGTTTAACATGGCGAGTTGACAGTATTTAAAATAAGCAATGGGAGATGTCCGTTGCTTATTTTGGGGTCCATCGTCTCGCTATATTAAACCCATTTAACATAAAGCGAAGCAGTAAAAAAAAAAGCAAACGGAGATCTGCTTTCTCCGTTGCTTTTGTAAACCTGTCTCGCTTCTGTTAAATGGGTTTAGCATAGCGAGACAGCTTTAAAATAAGCTTAAATCGGAGATCTCCGTTTAACTTATTTTTGAAAAAACTTGTCATCCGCATATGTTAAACCCATTTAACATAGCGAGACTCATCTATTTTAAAAGTAAAGTTATACTAATCGGAAAAGTCCGGGCGACCGGACCTTTTCCCATTAGTATAACTTCTCGATACAATGTAGCATGCGCTTTGCCAATCAGCGAATTGCACGTTTCCTATGAGGTCATGGTATAATAAGTTATAATGCATAGTTTATTTAGAAATGATTTACTCAATACTGCTTCCAAGTGGCCATAGAAGGCAACAGCATAACATTCATATTTGGTAATGAAATCACAACAGTTTTATAGATGCATGCGCCAAACGTAGGAACTGGCATAGAAGCATATTTTATAGTTAGGCAGGAACAAGAATAGAGGAGGGAAGGAAAATCAATTCAAATGTTGATTATAGTTATATATGAGGACTTGGACTTCAAAACCTGTTATGTACAAATCAAAGGGAAGCTAAAATGAGCTAAACAAGGTTTCTCAAATGGCAGCAGCCTCCCTGTGAAATATAAATATGTATTTCTGCTGGTTTTCAGTTCAAAAATGATATTTATTCAGCAAGACACACAAAAAACTGGAGGAATAATGTGCCTTCCAAAAAAAATAAATAAATAAAATAAACAAAACAAAACAGCACCAATGAGTCCTCTTTGGTGCTGTTTTGTTTCATTTATACAGCAAGGGCTCTGCACACTGTAAATGAAAGAAGTTGGCATTTTGTTTGAGCATATAGGCTACTTAATATTATGCAGCAAAGCAAAGTGAGACCAGTACTTAGTTAAGACAGCTAATTAGCTTTCAGAAAGGATGCTTGATTAAAAGAAAAAAAATACGGTCCAGAGAGGAATCCAGTATTAGCAACCATTTAAACAGAAATAGGGGTAAATGGATAATTTTATAGAAATAGCTGACAAATGTTCTGAAAGCTTTAAATTTTTTAGCAGTTTGCAAGAAAACATGGACAGTACAGCTGTATGTATGCATCTTAGAAAAAAAAGTCAACATTTCAAACTGATAACACTGTAGGGGGTAAAAATACTTTTTTTACCCCAATCACCAGTAATTATCTACCTTTTATCTGGGGTCTGTATTACATTGTCGGATTGCAACATGTTCGAACAATGTAATATCGAACCTGAAAGTCCGAAACCTGAAAACAGCGAAGCCACAGCACATCGATTTTTTTCCCAGGGAAAATAAATCGGTGGGCCATTTTCGGGGCTTTGCTATTTCTTCCACTGTGGTGCGATCTCAAAGTTGATATATTTAAGCAGGGGGTGTGTGGGGGTGTGTGGAGGAGAAGCCACCCACTTTGTTAAGTTTTACGTTGCAGTTTTTTTTGTTGTTGTTAGGGAACAGCAATTTTTTTCCCTAGTTTAGTGTTTTGGATATTAGGATTCAATATTACATTGTTGAACTTTTTGAAGTTCGTCAATGTAATTTAGACCCTTTTATCCGTACTAGCTCATATATTCATCTGTGCTCCAGGCAAAGAAAGGACTTGGACTTCAAAACCTGTTATGTACAAATTAAAGGGAAGCTAAAATGAGCTAAACAAGAAAGATGCCAGGAGGGAGAGGTGAGAGCCCAGAATAGTAACTTTCATGCTGCAGGAATTATAACTTTTTATATGTTCTTAATAACTGTCCTCGTGTGCTAACCAATTATTCTGCAGTACCCTGTTTCTTTAAGCCCGTAATCTGTTACCATACTTCCATATACTTGCCACTCTGTGATGGAATGCAAATATTCTTTGTCTTGGCTCACAGATCCATGTCTGTATCTGGAGAACAGTTCACACATAATGTGATTTTACTAGTATGGCACCTGTTTTCTCCCCTCTGGGAGACACTGACCTTTCACTTCCATCCTTTCCTGGTCTGAACTTTCAGCAAGAGGTGTGGCAGTCAAACCTAGGTCATTGTAGTATAGTCATTGTCAAATGCTCTGTATCACAGAGATAGCTCATAGCAGAATATCTTTCCAGAACAGATTTACATTTTCATTTTTAATGATTAAGAGAGAGATTGCATTCCAAGCATTCTCACAGAGGACCTCTATGTTTGAATGTTGCTTTCAGGTTCATTTTCGTCAGTGACCAATCTCTCTTACAAATTACTAATCTTGTATTTTATCATTATTAAACATAACCAGGCCAAAACTGATGCTTACATTGGTTTTTTAATCCATCTATACTTATTATCCACTTAAACATAAACAATGAAAAACAGGGAAGGGAAAGAGGAAAAAAAAAAAAGATTATTGTCATCCATCAATCCCCAAAATTAATCTAACCTAGGGTGAGAATAATTTGCACCTAAGTGATACTGATACAACACCCATTCTGTTTCTAGATAACAGTGAATATATCTGGTAGAATCTCACATATCTCTCCCCCTTTTCCTTACCTACCAAGTACATCAGCTACTTTAAGTTCACGCCTCTTATTATTCCTATCCATCCTTTTTCATATTTAAGCTTGTTCACAAATTGTAATTATATACATTATTTCCAATATATAATTTTGAATTTACAATGTCAAAAAGTGCATTGTCATCCCCTTTGGTAAAAACTCTGTACCCATGAACTACCACATAGGCGGCAGTCCACTTAATGCTGAATGTGTGATAAGAGACTTTGGGACCCAGGTGGAAAGTAGTCTCTCCCCTGATAATCACATCACCACTGTAGTCAGGTAATCCTTCTACATGGCACACCTTATCACAAAAGGGTTCTCTTCCAGGAAAAAAGAGGTCATTGTTCCCCTCTACTTGACACTCATTAGACCCATTATAAAGTACAATGCCCCTTTTGGAATGTACCTCACAAGTCATCTGCAGCAGCTGGAAAGGCCACAGAAGTACCTCACAAAGAGGATTACCGGCCTCAAACAGATGCCCTACACTGACCGTCTCAAAAAACTCCAGCTTTACTCTGTAACATATCACCTATTCTGAGGTGATCTCTGCCTAACATATTAAGCTATGTCAAACCCAGAGCTGTTTGATATGCTCCACCTAAAGAAATCCGTCTGAGCTACACGCTCTAGGGACCTAAACCTTGTCACCACAATAAACAGGATATGCTGGAGTGATAGATTCCTGTCCCAGAGACTTCCCATACTCTGGAACAAGCTACCCATCTATGTCAAGTAAAGTTCCTCATTAGCCCTCTTCAAGAAAAATCTTGATGAGTGGAAGGGAAATAGGACATACACCCTGGGGATCACTTCTTTGGCTCTGCTCGACAGAGGCACAGGAAAATAAACTTTCTTGGGTGGTGTAAGCCAGAGAACCTTGTTGGCTAGGCTTACTTAGGCCCTTGGGCTGATAGCCTAGTACCTACCTATGAACCTATGAACAATTTGTACATCAATGATAATGTTATCTGTATGTTTCATCTTACATCTGTACTTTCTATGACACATATCTTCTAAGTACCTTAACAAGAGCTTTGCTGCTTTTCCCTTTCCCTTACTGCTTCTAACAGCAGCTTCATCCCCACTATTTGGGGCTTTCATCTGGCTTTTCTGTTTTCTTGCAAGTGCTTTTTTGCCTCAAACAATATTACTTGAAGTATTTCTTGAATACTTGCCTGTATGTCTTATCCTATAGCTATTCCTAAGAACCTTCTTTCTTTAATCAATAGCAGGTGTATACCCCCCCTATTTCATTAATCAAGGTCAGTAGCTTTTCCTTGCACCACGTTAATGCTTTACACCCCTCGTATATTTGCTAGCAATCTCCATTTTAATCATTTAGTACATCCCAAACAATAGTCTAAAGCTTCTGGATACGTTCTATTCAGTTTTGCTGGTGTGTAAACACCTCCACTCAAATACAGGAAATTTCCTTAATCTTATCACATTCTCTGCATTGTATACATGATTTCCCAAGCTGTCTCAGACATCTCTTTATCCAGCAACTACACCCATTCTTTCATAGTTCTTTCTTCTTTCTCACCTCCAGTCTCTTGTAATAGTTTATATAATCTAGAGATTATTCCTCTTGATATCCTTTGTTCCTCTCTTATCTCTTTTGCACACTTTACTAGCCCAGGTCATCTATCCTGCTTTATTTTAATCCAGTTTGACTCTTGTAATTCATCATTCAAAGCATAGTACTGCAGGAATAATCCCTCCTGTAGGCTGAATGTCTCATGTCATCCATCATGTCCCTCCAGGATATTTCTAGACATTCTCTTTCACCTATTCACAGAGCTTTTGTTGTTACCATCTGCATTCATCTCCCATTCTACAACTCCACTCCAGACCTCACCATAAGTGCCAGCTGTACTGCATCAATATAAAAATCTGCATCAGGGCCTCCCAACCTACCCCCTATTTCTTTAACAGAAGAACCCTGTTCCACCTGTTTTTGTTCTAGTCATAGGAAATTATGCATTTGCTTTTTGATTTTTACCAAAAATGGATCTGGCTGGTGGAGTCCAATAAGACTGCCTAGATATAACATATGCTGCATTGCATGCCAGTTCAGAATCTGTACCCTCTGGTGTAACTCAAATTTAATTAACCCCCATTTTTGAAACTTGGTCCTTATCATTTCTTTTTCCAATAGGTTTTATTCATAAACATTTTATAACTATCTCTTAACCAGTTTCCTAGGTGTTTTATCATTTCTCCTTCCCACATGATGAGATAAATTTGTTCCAAATATTCTTTTTTGAATAAAATAACTCCTAATGTGCTTGTCTTTTCTGAGTTCATTTATAACCAGAAATTTTACCAAATTTATTATCTGAAAACATAGTCCTAAATTCAATGATCAGTAAGATAGGATCAATAAAATATCATCTACATATAAAGATAATTTACGCTCCCTCTCACCTCACTGCGTACCCTTTACCCTGAACCCTTAAAGAAGCCAGGGATATGCAAAAGAGTAATGACAAAAGCAGGCAGCCCTGTTGTATTTCTCCGAACACATTACAGTTCTGAGAAAAGTGACCTGCTAACTTTATCTGGGCCTTTGCATCTTGATGTATTTCCTTTAGAAATGTTCAAAAGGCCCAAGAAATCCCAAGGTTTTTAGAACCTGAAATAAAAATGACCATTCCACCTTTTCAAATGCCTATTCTGTATCAAATTAAATGAAAATACTGCAGGCTGCTTAGTCCACTTTTCTGCCTCTTGTAATATTACTAGCACTCTTACTGTGTTGTCAAAGTTTCTCTTGTCCTGAATGAATCCAAACTGGTCCATATCAATTATCTTCAGCATATTTCTGAACTCCCTTTCACAAAATACCATATTCCAGTCCCTTTAAATCAAAGACCATCCTAAAATGGTACTATTTTTGATAATAATGCTCTCACAGAGCTATTTCTTGTCTTGAATGGGATATGTATCGACACTGCCATAAATCTCCCACCCCTGTATCTGCCACATCACCTAGCTAGGCAGCCTATTCCATCTGCTAAGGCTCCTTCCTTTTTCATTGTAAGCGCATGGTCAACTACGATTGTTACCCCCCTTCTTCTCATTCCCCGATAGTGCGGCCATATTAATAACTTGTACCCCATGCAAACTAGCTTATTATGCTCAGGGTGGTCTAAGTGGGTTTCTTGTGACATTGCTTTTAAATCTTCTCCTTTTGTTAAATACTCTTTCCCATTTCGCCAATTTTGTCAGTCCATTGAAATTCCATGAAATGACATTACTGATGGTTGTATTTACTTCCATTTATTTGCTCACAAAGAATGCACTTCTCAGCCTTCACAATATACTGTCTTGGTGGTGTCTCTCAAACTCTAAAACTGCCCAAGTATATGCTATACTTTTTTTGGGAATCCAAGCTAATTCTCCAAACCAACATTTCGTTATATTTGTTTCTGTTGCACTTAGAAATAAATCAAGCCTTATTCAATTTATTATTAAAAAAAATAAAGAAAAAATAACAATAGCTCTCTAATGGCCTAATACATGTCACTTTCCACCCTACTATGGGTTAGAGCAACTGCACTGACATTGCTTTCAGAGTTAGTTTCCTGTGCTCCTCGATGAGCTGTATTTTCATCTTAGAAGGATATATTGGCATAAACGTTATTCTGCACATCAGGATCTTCTTCAACTTCCAAAATAACTTATGTAATCTGTCACCAGTCTGCAAGAGTGCATTTTGGGCGCTGATTAATCATTTAAATATACAGATACCATGCTGATCTGTCTCTAGGATGATCTGTTGCTCTGGTTGTAGCTTATCACATCCTATTTTCTTGTCAGATATGAATGTGAGAAATTATGATGCTGCATTACTTTTGAATGTAAAAAAATATGCCCCAAGCTATTAGAGGTTCAGGTGTGCTACTATGTATTTGAATATTTAGCCTTGGACTGTAAGAATTTAATCTCTTGACTCTGTGGTTCCACTGTGACTTTAACAGTCTAGAAACCTGCTATACTTGTTCAAGGTGGATATGATTAAGACATATTTCAAAGTTTTCAGTGCTATGTTATTAGATGTCTCAGTGCCATGAAAATACCAAAAATATGCAGCTTCTAAATCTTCACCGTCAATATCCAACAACTGTTCCTTTCCAGATTAAAGCTACCACAAGGGTGTGTCAGATGCAAGAAAAGGATTTGGCCACAGACTTAAGAAGCTGCAGATCGTCTTATTAAAACAGAAGAAATGGGAGAACTTATTGTGGTGAAATAGACATGTCAGAAAGATGCAAAGGGTTACCCTGATCAGTGACAACAGTGGCAGAAAGAGAGGGGCCACAGGTAGCAAATTCTAGTACCAGCTACTCTTTGGATCTGTGAATGTTCTTCATAGTTAAGTTTATAAATTCATGGAATGGCGTTCCAGAATGGGACTTGGAGAAGGAATCCATTGAGCCATTCGAGCTGTCATGGGATGGTGAAGAAAGGATGACATGGAAATCAGGAACAGAGGGAAGGTAGACTGTTAAATGCATTTAAAAGGCAGAATGCACAGACTCATTGTTTCATTCAGCATCAGTCAACTGCTGTGTAACATAATCTCATTTCTACATGGATGGCCTTTAGTCCTCCCATAGGCCATACCATTCATTCCATATATCTCAGTGCAGACAGACCAGTGAATCTCTTTTCTTGCCAAATGCAACACATCATAGTCTACAGCCCCATGAGAATCTGGCAATGTACCGTTTCATGTTCTCCTTAAAAATAATCATAGTACAGATTTAGTTGATCTGCTGTTCCTACCAGATTCCTGTTGAACCAATACTGGGCTTTGTTTCTACCGTTTTACCTTGCTGATATGTGTCCCTGAAGGAGTTCTTATTTGCTTGAATGGCTTCTTCTCATGTAGCGATCCTCTTCTACTCACTGACTACAGTAACGGCAGGCCAGTCTACTGACCCTTCTCCAGCACAACACAGTACAAAATATAGTTATTGCAAACTTCTGAGCTGCTGCTACATGCACCTTTGAAGACCCTGCAGAATAAAATCTGCAAGAATAATATCCCTACCCCAGACAATGGTACCTCAATATTGTCCTTGACCCAGACAAGCACACCTCTCTGCCATTACGTAGCATTTGGGTTACTTTTCATAAAATATAATTTCCTAACTGCTATCCTGTACTTAACCAGATTCTCTATTATAGCAGTTGACGCAGAAAAAAAGTTTCTCACGAATACCTTATGAATGACCGACGATAAAGAAACTTGTTAAAAATGGTTATGATATTATCTCATTAAGGCCTCCACTTCTACTTTATTCTGCGAGTTAGCTCACGGGATTCAGGTTATGAACTATGGACAAGCTACTTCTAGCAATCCAAGAAATTATTTCCCCCAGCCTCAGTTTGGCTTCTGTGGGATTCCGAGTAAGTCACTTAACCAGACAGAGGTGACCTGTGCCTGCATTATAAGGCATCCTCCGACCCATTGCTAATGGATTTGCAGCACATCAGCAAGTCAAATGGCATCAGAAATACTTGGTCTAGGGATCTAAACCTCTTCTGCAACATCAACAGAATGGTTTAGAGGGACAAGTATATCTTGCAGAGGATACTGCTACTGTAGAACAGACCACCCTATCCACATAAAGCATCTCTGTCCATATTCAAGGTCAACTTTGATATATGGACGGGAAACAAAATATATCCCAGGGCTGCCACTTGCAATATTAATGGGCAGATGTAGCTCCTAAATTCTTTATCCCTTGCATCGGGGGGGGGGGGGTTCTCAAATTATCTATGGCATAATCCCAGTTATTCTCATTAGGGGTAATATATAATTATCGAAAATGGGATGAGATGGGTAAGGCCAATCTATAACCAAATGGGAGTGGTTATTTTGAGCACAAAAACAGAGATTGGATTGGATAAAAATTACCCACAAGGGCAGCTAGCCTAGTACTTACCTATGAACCTCTAAGCCTATGACAGTGCTTTGGGGGTGGTTGGGAAACTATATTAGGTTTTTCAATGACGTCATTGACCACATGCCTAGTAAGTACCTATGAATCTAGTTTCTGGCTCTTAATTACCGTACTTCTCTGCCTTCCAATACCAGGCAGACTTCTGGACTGATAGTGGTCATGACTATGATTTGTTAGAACAGCTATTGTCAGAGAGATCTAAGTGTGAGATCATGTAAATAACTAGAAATGATTGCTTATTACATAGGTTTGCAATCAGTTAAGAATGCAGCCTTATAGTTTGCCCTTGATTTAGACAGTAAACATTTTGTTTCTTTGTTGGCTTGAACACAATTATTTTCTTTAACTTTATTATCCCATTTTGCATTTGATATTGACAGTCTTTTAGTTACCTTTGTACTTCACTTTTAGCAAGTGTAGTTGTTT
>NW_025052373.1:0-13232 GCF_019279795.1 Protopterus annectens | reverse complement strand
TTCTACCCAGTACAGGGAGGACATTTGAAAGGCCAATCAGCTTAGTTTCTGCTACTCCTTTCTCTCTTTCCACTAAAAAAAAAAAACTTTTTCTAAACTTGTTTCCTGCCTTTCTTGTGGGTAGTCTAGTCTGGATATAGATTTGCTGTGTTCAGGACTATTTGTAGGCTTCTAGGCCCCCAAGCCTTTCTGTGTTGGAGGGAAGCCTTCTAGCTTAATTTTGTTTCTTAGAACTAGACAGTTTTTGTTTGAGCACTTGTTCAGAACTTATTGTAAGCACTAAATAAGCTACAAATTACTACAGCACTCAACTTTCCTCACTGTCTAGAAGAAAACAGTTTCTAGTACTTAACAAATAAGCACCTATCCAGGCATGTCTAAGGGTCAGCCCCCGGTCTTTTCTCCTGTCTACCTGATGAATATGGGCATCTTGGGGCAGTGCAGTAATTGCCTCATGTACACTGACAACCCTCTCCTCCCTACCACCCAACACTACAACCTGTGAGAGATGCACTTATAGCCAAACTGGAAGCAAGCTCTCTTCACCCAAGACTGGACTAGACAGTCAAGAGGAGAAGGTAAACACTTGCACCACACCACACTCAGCACATAGTCCTCAAAACCTACACCACCAAAACACACACATAGAAACACAAAACACACACCTACATTCCACGGAGGCTCTCAGTAAAACCTGCCCAAGCAACAGGGACCTCCAAAGCAGAAAGGCAAGAAACCTCCACCCACCAATACAACCCAAATGACACACAGCCCGCAAACTCAGTGTGCCACTCAACCACAGCCCATAAGGCATAACAACGTAACCAACACTCTAGTCATAGGTGACTCTATAGTCAGGCACACTGATGTTCCACTCACCAGGCTAAACAAGGAGAAAGTTACTGTCAGCTGCCTGTCAGGTGCCAGGATCCGCACATAACGCATGCACTCAGGTCACTCCACAAGAAGTACAAATATGACTTTGTCATTGTCCATGTTGGTGTGAATTACCTGAGATGTACCTCCTTGGACTACATGAAAAGGGACATGGAGGAGCTGTCCGATCTTGTAGCCCAGGCAGGTATGACCCTAGCCCTGAGTAGCATCCTGCCATCACCCAGAATTATACCACAGTACAAGGACAAAATGATTGACTTCAACAATTGGCTAAGCTTCTGGTGTCATTCTAAGGGGATCCAGTATCTGTCTGCCTGGGATGACATGATTGACAAGCCACGTGCTTTGCCAGAGATGGCCTGCACCTGTCGCCCCTGGGATTCCGGATACTGGCTAAGGCTCTAGCCACCCCTATAGTGCCTTTTTTTAGGTAAGGTTCAAATGACAAATTCGCCACCCTAACAGGTACAGGCAAGAAGAATCTGAGGGGATTGCTACTCAATGCTAGAAGTCTAAACCTCAAAATGCACTCTCTCGAGGCACTCCTTAAAATGGACAACATCGACATCTGTGCAGTGACAGAGACCTGGTTCAAGGCTCCAGAGAGAACCCCTGCAAGGGTACACTGCTCTTTTTTTTGGGGGGGGCTCGGTTATTCTTATGTCACAGACAAGTTTAGCCTGCTCTTTTGGTGGGGAGCAAAGGTGACTTACTGATATGGCACAAACAAGGGTATGATGCTCCTGTTACTCTCCTTGTTCTGCATCCTGCCTGTTGCTGGATCTTGGGAAGGGTTGTGAAGTCAGAAACTACACTGTGTATCATTACTTTCTAACTTCTCTTTTTAATTATTTACCATTACATAGGTATGGTACTAAACTGTGGGAGAGCACTGATCATCAGTACTTTTGAGAAGGATGACTGTTTTAATCTTTGATGCCTGAGACCTAAGTCTTACTAATGGGAACATATAAGTAAAATCATTGGTCTGCTGTCACATGTTAAGGTAATTTCTGTAGAAATACAACAATATTTGCATGATTATTGTACCAATTTAGGAAATACAAAGATATGCCATAATACTATAAAAGAATGCCCTCTAGGTTATGGACTTACCTTGCAAATGCAGCAGTTGAAAGTTTTAGTTCAGGTCTGACTCTGTCTGATGCAAGCAGTACACAGCAAATACATGGGGAGGTAAAGGTTGTGTGAGTTGCCTGCCATCAATTGTACTATACATATGTGAGTAGGAGAATGGTATTAGGCACCTAAGTGGTCAGTGAATGTGCTATGCATTCTCTCTTAGCCAAAGCAAGGACATACTGAGCATGCCTACATCTGCCTCCAGGCATGGCAGCTGATGGTTCCCCCTCTGAGTCTGCCTCTGACTGTGGCTGCAGTGACCTAGGTAATGGTGGGGGGGAATGTGTGCCCCTTCCCCCTCCTGATCCTGCTGCAGCTGTTTCTGCAGGATCAGATTGTGTAGCATAGCACATACTGTGTGTACATGTGCTTGGATTATTCTGCAGCACTCCACCAGATGTATCTAGGCATTGGAACCTTGACTTCGGCAGCTCAAACACATGCTTTATAATGTTTCTGGTTTGAGCATGTGCCTCATTATGGTGTTCTTCCATGGGTGTGTGTGCCTTCTGATGGGTGTCATCAGCCACTGTTCCAGTGCATAGCTAGCATCCCCAAGTAAATAGCCCTGTGGGATGTCCCCGCTAGCAGACATCTGGTACAACTGTGATGTGTGCCAGATATGGGAATTATGATAACTGTCAGGATTGTCAGCAGACACATTCAAGATAATTCTGTGGTCATTAAACACAACTTGCCAGTTGATGGAGTGGTATTCCTTGTGGTCAATGTAGATTCTACTGCTTATCAAATGGTGCCTTAAGGTGTACATGAGTGCAGTCTATGGCACCCAGTACTTCAAGGTAGTGCACTACACAATATAACTGTTTTGTACTGTTGGCCCTCTCCTCAGATCCATGGGGAAAATATATGTGCTCACTGGCATATGTGAGCATAGCATCCAGGAACTGGTGTAGGATCCTGGATGCTGATGCCTGTGACACACCCATCATATCCTCAGTTAGTCTATGAAAATACCTGTAACTAGTACCTTAAGGGCTACACATACCTTTGTTTCCACTGGGATGGTTTCCTTTCAATTGGCTCTGAGTTGTGGGCGGCTGAGCTCACACAGTTCTTGTAATGTGTGCCTGTCAATCCTGGTGCACTCTACAATCTTCAGGTCAGGTAACATCTGATAAATCACCCTGGGTCTGAACACTTTTCTCCTTCTCAGCCTAGACCTATTGTCACCAGCACCAGCACCACTGGCTTCAGCCTCTAGCACATACAAATGGAGCAAAGCTGCAGCAGACCCTAGCGTTGTGTACAGTTAAAATTTCCTTATCTATACTCCAATTGTATTGAAGTATTCAGGAAAAAAACAGAATGGAGGTTACATGGTTGCTTTATAGCTTGTTGAATACCTCCATCATGTTGGATTAGTTCATTAAAATGCAATTGACCTGCTTATGCTATAATTAACATCTACAAAACACACCTGATACTTGCTCATTAGTGCACTTTGCTCACTTCCGCACACCTTTGTGCAAATAAGATAAGTACAGGCAAAACTGGTATTGCTTTCCAACATTTCTGTGATATCTCACAAACATGGAGCACAAAAAGTGAAGGAAGGATTGCACACCCGGGATAAGAACTAAGGACCATTTATACTCTAGCCCTACATGTACATGTGCTGCCACAGGAATAGTTAAAAACAAGCACAGAAAGCTGCCATTCATTCCTCCATTTCCCATGATGGGGTTAAGAGCTGCATCATGCAAACAATAACAAAAATAAAAAATAATTACTTTAAGTGAACAGAGATGACACATTTTAACAAAAAAATTAGAGGATGCAACAGAACCTGTGCACTATGCACTGCTTACTTGCACTTTTGCCCTTTACAGGCCTATATGTACACCTCTGTAAGTGTAACTTGACACCCCCTGATGTCATCATTCACTGTTGCCATCCATTGAAAACAAACACTTTGGAAGTGCCTACACAAAATTAATATCCTTACTTGGTTACTATTGTTTTGTGATTCAGCAATTCTAATGAGTTTTGACCTCATTTACATCTTTACCATGCTGACAGCCCTGAATCTACATGGTTGGCAATTGTGTAGTGAGGGAAACTGAAGGGGAGCCCAATGTTGTAAACACAAGGGAGGATATTACTTTGCTATACATCTGCACAGAGGAATACAGTTTTGGGTAAAATATGACTGTATTCCAACAGCTACGTACTGCATATGCTTACATGACAGTATGAATAGTTAGCTGTCTAGTATATTCTTCATTTGAGAGTGGGGTAGCAAAGCTGCATTTATGTCATGGCACTTAAAAAGGATTGTTGCTATTGCTACTATACTTTTGTAGCATCCACCCTCTCTAATAATGTCATATTGTGTCTGCTGTTACATAGTAATGTCAATTCTGTACAAATCTAAGAACTTTTACTTGCTCTTGTTTCTGTGTAGACTCCTTTCTGTGGCTGCATTTGAAAAGTTTTTGAATACATAGGTGACATGAACACAGAGGCTACACTTGCTTTACAGAAATTTATAATGAAAACATTGAGGTGGTTTACTTCGACAGTGAGAAGGATTAACAAGGAGTGGCAGAGAGGCAAAACTGTGAACACAATTCTTGTTGACTTTGAAACATTGAAACAGAGACTGTTTGGAGTGTCTGTGTTTTGAAGTGCATCGCACTACAGCCTGGATCGGGAAAATTACCCTTTTCCTCACTGTAGTGCGATCTTGGAGTTAGAATATATAAGTAGCAGGGGTTGTGAGGGTGCGCGGGGCTTTCCTCCATGCAAAACAGTAGGACATTTTCCATCCCATGGCAGATGTTTTTTTCTGGATGGTGAGCAGTCAAATGTTAATTCTTTCCTCCAAAAGAATCAACATTCTAAGCAATCAGCGTGATGCTGTTTTGTTGTTCCATGTCAAGGATGTGAATAGTCAAGGTAAGTAACCTCAACATTTTGATAGCAAACCCTTTACAGCTTGTTGAATTGCTCTACTGTGTTGGTTTGCTTCATTAGTATACAATTCAGCTACTTATGCTGTAATTAGCATTCCATGGAACTTATCATGTTTTCACGTGAGTGTGCGCCACTACACAGAGTTTACTGAATCTAAAAATATTTGCTGTGCGATGCACACATGGTGAAAAAATGACTGTGTAGGCTTTATTGAATACCCCCATATGTTGAACAAACATAAAGCTACTTGCATGCTTACAATGATTAAATATCTTTTCCATCATTATTGCTTTGTATTGTGTCTCCTCTTCAAGAAAAGTAAAATAGCTACAGTAAATACCTTCAATGTTTCATTTCTAACAATATGCAAAAATGTGAGACATTGTATCTTTCTAGGCTGCTTGGCAATTCCACTTGCAAATCAAATTTCTGGATCCAGTGTTTCAAGTAAAGTCCTAAGTTGTAATGTAGCAATATAAGTCCTAGTTTTCTAATTATGATACCATGTGACATCTGCATATTTGTCAGGACACTAAGCAACACAGACACTGTGAATGATCTCCTAAGCCACAGGAAGTATTTGTTCAGATTTCCTCATAGCATGAATGTGCAATATATTATGCTCAGCTGCCTTTAGCTAGGCTTTACAACTATAAAGCTATATATCTCATCTACTGCAAGACATAAGTCAGGATTTGTGAGTACCTGCTCATTGTACTAAGCCTATGAGTGTAGTTAGCAGTGACAGAAAAGTAGTTTGTGATTCAGGAAATAGCAATACACAAAGCTGTTGGTGATAAAACAAGGGTTCACAGCAGGATATACTAATGATCATAAAAGCAGCCATATTGTATGATAATAAAGCAAGAAATCAAGATAGAATGTGTGATTACCCACCACTGGATCAGTAATCAAGGAGTCTCAATTCTCACCACTGGCAAGACATCCAGGACCCTCTCTGTCCAACCAGTGCTTTGCGTCCCTGCCCAAGTAGCTGACAAACACACTCTTTGAAGTTTGATTTGCACACACACACACAGACACACACACACACAAGCACACACACACACACACACACACACACACACACACACACACACACACACACACACACACACACACACACACCTGGGAAAGGCTGGAACAGGTTTACTAGCTATGTCCCCTTTTGCCCAGACTATAAGGTAGTTATCACTGCCACCAGCCAGCTCATTATCAGCTACTTTAAGGCCTTTAACAAAGGGTGTCCAATCTTACTGCACAATGTTACTATTAATATAAATGGTAGTTTGACTAAGAGCAACTCTATAAGGAGTGGCCTATACAGTGCCACCAAATAAATATGCAAGTACTCTCAAAACTTAAATATCTCTCCATAGATCAACCACAATGAAAGGTTTAAATATGTTTAATAAATAAATAATAAAAAACAAGAACATATTTAGTATATACTCACAGTGACATCAGAGTTCAAAACCACAGGAAATATTAAAAAAAAATGCAGGATAGTCTCAAGTAAATAAAGAAACACATCTAAACAATGCTTCACTATATTCCTGACTGAATCTAAGAGAATTACTATACCCTAGTTAACTTGCCTAAGAACAAGGTAGATGTGGCGAATGGATGTTCTATTGTTGCCAAGACCAATACAGAATATAGAATGCCCTGTCTCTCTAAGAGACTTTTGAAATTAATATCTCAAATATTACTGCTGGGATAGCTTGCAGAATGACATAATTTCTTGTCATCTGACTCTATGGAAGCTAGCAGTATTTAGCATCTATCTGTGAAAATACATAGACCTCAGATATTTGGCATATGCTAGAAGTCATAAAACAATTACATTCCTCAACATCTCAAGCTAGTACTTATTTCTCCTTAAATACAACACAGAGAGCTCCCTAGTATAGACATCCTGTCTCTTGCTGCCATAAAGTAATTTAATTCCAGCTATTTTTCTGAAGTTTTGCTTGACTGAAGTTAACCTCCTATGTTCCAGTTTCCACTATTAAAATATATACATTTAAACAGTTACAGTCGTGCATATACATTTATGTTCTCTTCCAGTAGGGTACACTGTGGATCCATTTTAAACACAAACATTTTGCAAATATCCTTTTCAACACACGTCTGTACAAACAAGTTTGATATACACATAGCATTCAGTTCTAATATAGTTGTAACACAAGCATCTTATATGAATTATGTTGATATTCACAAATAACATAATTATTTACAAAATTCCAGATAGCTTTGTTGGCAATATCTCCCTTTGTCACAGAGTGATTCAGAAATTTATAAAACAGGCATAAGCATGCCAGAATTGTTTTAGCTCTGAATTCCGATACATGCTGGAATACAGCCATAGGGAAATGTTAGGGGCTCCAACTGCCATTGTAAAACTGTGTCTGCAACATGAACTCATACAAGATGCTGTTGCTGTCAGATGCTAATCTTGAAGGTATGAGGTTTCTAGACCACATTTGACTTACTAAGGACAACATTAAATATAAATACTTGACTGTTACAGGGTGGACACAGACACCATACAGGAAATTGTACACATCTGCCAGCCCATCTGAGGCCCCAGTCAAATTGTGGAGAACCCATCCTAGTGGATACTAAGGTATGTGTAGCTCTACATTTTTTAAGCTACAGCAAATTTTCAGCATCCTACAGAGGACACAGTGGGGGTTTCACAGGCTTCTGCCTCAAAAAATATTCCATTAGCTCCTCAATACAATGTTTCAACACATGGGGGAGTATATCTGGTTTCCACTTATTCCAGAGGAAAGAGCTACTGTGATACAAAATTTCTATGTCATAAAATGCACACATATTAAAATAAAAATTCTCACCAGGAGATATTTGAACACAAAATGGTATCCTTCTATCAGCTGTCAGATGGCCATTAATGCATAAGGTATCATATATAATGTGTGTGCAGGCCACCAAGGCAGTTTTCACAACTCCTACATATGGCACACCTGTGACTTGTACTTAAGGTTTGTAAGAGGTAAATTCCGGGAAATAAACATCTTGTGGGAGCTGCAGGATATGCACTAGAACCTTGGTACATGACTCTTATGAGAAATTACCGATCCATCCCCAATAAGCAAGGTTACAATACTGCACACTCACAGAATACAAATATCATAGAGCATGTATTTGGGCTGCTAAAATCATGAATCCATTGTCTCTATACATCTGGAGGTGCAGTGCAATATGACCCTGAAACCTCTGCCAAAATAATGACTGCATGTGCTGTCTTAGATAATATTATACTTAGAAAACAGTTGCAGAAGGAAATAAGACACAGTTCCCATCACCACAGGCAGCAGCAGCTGGCACAGATGAAGAGTCAGATGAGGAACCAGCAGCAGTGGATGTAAGTGGGCACAATATGCTGTGGCATTGGTTTTGAGCTATCAGCTTCTATAGTATCTGAAATTTCTGTAAGGACTCTTAAATCTGTCTTTTGGAAATATTGTCTTTAACTTGCTCTGGAATGAGAACTCTTAAACATCAAAACTATATTATAGGAGCAACACTGACCCAGCATTTATAAATACATACATCCAAGAATTCAGCACTGTGTAAATAACATTTATAGCCAAATGAAAATTGGTGTAACAACATTTAAAATAGATAAAATAATTTCCATACATTTGTGCTACTTCACCACAGAAAGATAGAACCAGCAATGTACGTTATACATAGTGTCACATAGTTTTGATAAACAATGAATGAAACAATTGCTGTGCTTCACTAAACACTAGGAAATTATACTTTACATGAAATGCCCTAGGTGATGCTATGCCAAGGCAATTATTTTCAGATAATAATTCCCATTAAGAGAATGCAGGATGAAAGTATATGTGTTGTGCACCTGTACTGCCAGTATTACCTCAACCAAGTCCATTAAAGGTTTCATGTATTACATTAAACAATATTAAATGACAAGACTGATTAGTTTTACCTCAAAAAAATGAGGCTTAGAACATTACAAATGAGGAATTACTGTTGGCACAACTAGTGTGGAAGAACTCAGAAGAGCTATGCACATTAAAGTCCATCAAATATTACAGAATGTAAGGAATTTATACTTGTTACAAATCTGCTAAATGAAGAAGTAAGTACTGATGCCTTAATTTCTGTAATATTTGATGGAATGTTATGTGCATAGCAGATAACAGAAAATAAGGCTCCAATATTTGTTATAAAGCTGAAAAAGGAAGAAACCATGGACAGAAAGGATAATTCAACAGTGCAGAGTAATGACACAACCACAGTGAGGAGTAAGAATAATCTAGCAGTGTCATTATATAGCACACATTATTTCATTTCATGATAGAAAATGTTTGAGACTACTCAAATTTAAGGCAAGTGCTTACACAAATGTTGGTTTGTCAAAATCAAATGTAATGGAAAGCAATCATTTAGGCAAGTTTAAAATGAAAACAATCCAAAAGCAAACTGTCAAACAAATTTGGCTTTTCAATGCAAACAATAACTATAACTTACAATAGTTGGGTAGATAAATCTAAACAAGCACATGCATTTATGTATGGTCCAAAAAAGCAAGTGTGTGGTGGGCTCATGTGTTAAAAAGTACCATGGATAAACTTTTACACTTAATCTGCCACTGCCTCCACCTCTAACATATTATATGCTGAGAGATGTTTTGATTGGTTAAACAGATATTTCCTGGATCAATTTCTCAGTTAACCTACAAGAGGCAGAAATGATTCTGATCTGAACCTCACAAATACTGCCCCTCCTTATTTTGTCCTCCAGTTTCTTACTCAATAGTTAAGTTGGACCACAAACTCATGGCATTTACTCTCAGAACCAGTATCCCCCATAACCAATGTCTCTATTTTTAAAGACTAAAAGAAGGTGAACTTTACACTGCTGTATGATGAAATCTCTAAATTTATCTGTATCATCACCACTGTTGACTCCTTATCAGCGGACAACTACACTAAGTAGCAATATGCCAAGTCTGACAAATGCATAGATATATCAGTCCCAGGGAGAGCCAAATATAATGTGAAATTCAAATATAAACCTCACTTTTGGTCAATCAATATAAATAAACTTTATAACAAGAGAAAAAAATCCTTAAACTTCACAGTAAGGTTAGGACTCATACATGTGACCATAGTATAAATTGTCTCACCAAAAAATGAAAAGTACTATAAAGACCAGCAAAATAACCCATGAATGGAGATTTGCATATTAGGCAAATGTCCTTCTTTAGCTATCTTAATAAACTAATGATACTCAACTTTGTTCTGAATTTCTTCTTAATGGAGCTCCCCCAGTCCATCCCAAATGACATTGCAAATATAACAGAAAATATGAAAAAACACAAATTACCAGCACTTAAACCAGCAGTTTCTTTATTTTAAAAGCGATTTGGTACCTCGGCAATTCGCCTTCAAGGATCACAATTCCTTCTAATTCTGAACAAGTATATATGCACCAGAACAGCTGTCATTAATCAATTAATTAATATCATATCAAACATTTAAAGTGACCAAGTTAACAAAGTGACAAAGTAATTTGTGTTTTTTCATTTTGTGGCTGTTGCTGGTGTTTTTTGAAGTTGATAACAGAAAATATGTTCTGCACTAACTTTACCTTCCAAAATCGCTAATCAAAAACAACTCATCCCAGAATCCATTGCACTCCCTAGCATCACTAGGGACTATACTCTTAAGGTGTTATCAAAGACCAAAAACACTTCCTGTCTGAGTCCTGATAATATACCTATATATTTAATAAACAGCATCAAACACTGTCTTGTTGAACCTGTCGTAAATTTGTATAACCTGAGTATAGCAACAGTTTTCCTTTTCTGAAACCTGATGCACTGCAGTGGTGATACCCCTAACACAAACACAGCCATACTATCTATGCTGGCAGTTTGTAGACCAGTCACCCTTATTAGTTTGAACCATAAAAGTATGGAGTACATTCTAACCAATCTCATTAATCACAATATGAAGAACTCATCAGGATTGGCAAACAGCTATTTGGCTTCAGAAAGGATAGGTCATGCCTGTTAACTTTTCAAGAGGGTCACACACAAGTGACTGGCACTGCTTATCTTGATCTGGGCAAGGCATTCAACACTATATTATATGCTAGAATTTCTAAGGAAGCTATCTGCCTTTTCGGCTTTAACATTGAATCTTATGTAATAAGATGAATAGCTAATTGAATGAAAGACAGAACACACATAGCTCATGTGGATAGGGCTTCTTTAAATAGGGCTAAAGTAACCAGTGGAGCTCCACAGGGTCAGTGTTTGGTCATCTCCTGTTTGTGATTTATTTCTCTGACCTCAAAACTGAAAACAGGACCTCAGGTTGACCAGATTTGCTGATATCTGCAAAATGGGTAAAGTTGTCCACACACCCACAAATATCTGTGCCCTTCATAAAGAGCTTTCACTACTGAACAAGTGGTATATGCACAATAGCCTTAAACTGTACAAACAAATGTAGTATTGTTTCAACTTACAGTACTGATATCAATCCACTAAAAAACACAATGGTCACCAGAGGCATGGGCACCTGAATTGAAATGTCATTTTCCTTTGATAGTCACATGGCAGCTGTAGTAAAGAAATTCTTCCATCTATAATAATTAATTGCCAAAGGCATTTCATCTAGATACAGATAAGTTATTGTTCCCCTACATCCAATGCTAGTCTGATCTACTATAGAATACAACCTTTCCTTTGGGATGTACCACATTAAACACATCAACCAACTCAAAAAGCCTCAGAATTTCCTAACAAAAAAAATCTCTGGTCCAAATAACCTTATATACCATGAAGGTCTGAAAGCCCTATCCCTTTACTCAGTATATTAATAAATAGGGGTGGTCTGTGCCATCCAGATCTTGTGGGTATTGACGTCCTATCTCTCCATAAATCTACTTGTGTAGATTTCAGTAAAGAAATAGACCTGATCATTCATCATCAGATAAATAAAATGGTGAAGAAACAAATTCATCTCTTATTTTCTCCCCTTCTCTGGAGAAAATATCCACTGCAAGTTAAATAATAGAATTCAGTATCTTAATTCAAACATAATCTGGGTGATTGAATGGGTGCCCTCAGATTTATACCTGGACTAACTGACCTTGATCTCCTTGAGAAAAGATGGAAAGGGGGTGTGGCTAAGATGCCAAGCAGTTAAAACAAAAAAAATCTGCTCTGCTTCAGTACAGTTATTTTGAGAAGATTTTTTTTACATAAAAACTAAACAATATCCCTGGGATTCATGAAGCCCGGCGCAAGGGCGGTGTAAGGGCTGCACCGGCGGTGCAGTGAATAGTCGGCATAGTAGCCTACATGCATGTAGTAATGAGAGTGCTACTGCGCAACCACAGACATCGCAAAAGAGGTGTACGTAGTGTCGTGGCAAGCCCAAATAGGATGCCTCCGGAGGCGTGGCATAAGCCGCACGAGCGATGAGCAACCCAATGTAGCTGACTGCCCTGCGGTCACGCCCATAATAGTAATGGCAGCAGCCAGGGCCGCCATGAAGAATGAAACGCACATAGAGTATGCAACATAGTACAATCCGTCCCTAACAAAAACGTGAGAAGCAAACACAACTGTACGAAGCCCTAAGTGTACTGAGTCCAAGGGTTCAAAAGACATACCGCAGTGAACAATCGCGTGTTCGGCCGCAATGAATAAAATCGGGCCCAGTGGGCATACCCAGAAGAAGGTTGTGTCCCATTACATGTCAGCATACGCACCAACATAGGAGTAGCGATTTCGCTAAGGTTACCACTCTGTCCCACTTTGCGAGGGCAGTCCCTCTTATGGGCAGTTGTGTCCCCGATAAAAATATTAAAAAGCGGCCGATATTGCCAAGATTGTAGGACATAATTATATCCCAGATTTAATGTAATGGTTGCATGAAATGGTTATTTCCGTAATCCGTACCACCTAAAATGTCACAAGAAACAGAATAAGCAACCAAACTGCTACAAATAATAAGCTTGTATTTAGGCAAACAAGTGAAGTTCTATGCTATGTAGGTGACCGTGGGTATGTGTCCTGCCTGTAAAAATCTGGATGTGAGTCCTGAAAATGTCCCACCTTGGCCATTGGAAAAGGTGGCAACCCCAGATAACTGACATGGGCATTGGTCACCAGGGTTACCAGCTGTCCCACTTTGCTATGGACAGTCCCTCATTGAGACAGTTGTGTCCCGCCAAAA
>NW_025052372.1:0-8460 GCF_019279795.1 Protopterus annectens | reverse complement strand
TTTACATTGAACATACTGATATTTTTTTCAAAAAATTTTTTTTATTTTTTAATTAAAATTCTGAAAAAAATTTTTTTTTTTGGGGCATTATTTTCCCTTTGTAAAATTGTAAAACATTAAAAACTGATTGGTTTATTTTTTTTTTACTTAGTTTTTAATACTGAAAAAGTTGGCATTCATGTTCCTGTACTTTTAACAACAAATTAAAAAATTTGTTTTTTGGGTTTTTTTTAAATTTAAATTATAAGTTTTAATACTGAAAAATTTTTTTGGCATTCAGGTTCAAATTTAAAACTTATTGATATATTATTATACTAGTTATAATACTGAAGTTGGCATTCATGTTCCTGACTTTTTAAACATACTATGATATTTTATACTAGTTATAATACTGTAGTTGGCATTATGTCTGTACATTGTAACATTACGATATATTTTATACTAGTATAATACTGTATTTGGTTTCATTTTCCCGTACATTGTAACATTACTATGATATTTTTATACTAGATAATTGTTGGCATTATTTTCCCTTACATTTAACATACTGATGATATTATTATATATAAAAACTGTAGTTGCATTCATGTTCTGACATTGTAACACTTTATGTTTTTTTAGTTATAACGATTGCCATTATGTTTTTGCTGGGTTCTACGAAAATTAATAAGGGAATATTTTTAAAGAACAGAAATTCTAATGAAAAAATTTTAAAAGTAGCAAAAACCCCTACATGTAAAAAATGATGATATTATAACTATTTAAATACGAGTTGGCATTCATTTTGAAAATTTAACACTATGTTGATATTATTATCAGAAATCTGTAAAGGCAAATTTAAAATTTTTTTGCTTTACAAACACAAGGAAGGGGTTTAGTTCAAAAGGGGGATAATTGCATTTTTGAAAGGGGCATTTAGTATAATATAATTATTTGGCATTCATTTCCTGTACATTTAACATTACTGATGATATTATTATCTAGTTATAATCTGTAGGGCATCCTGTTTGTCTTAAACACTACTGATGATATTATTAACTGTTAATATTTATTGCAAATTTTCATGTTCCTGTACATTGAACATACTGATGATATTATTATACTAGTTATAATCTGTAGTTGGCATTCATGTTCCTGTACATTTAACACTACTGATGAATTATTATACTAGTTATAATACTGTATTTGGGCATTCATGTTCCTGTAAATTGAACACTACTGATATTATTATACTAGTTATAATCTGTAGTTGGCATTATGTTCCTGTACATTGAACATTATGATGAATTATTATACTAGTATAATACTGTAGTTGGCATTCATGTTCCTGTACATTTAAAACTATGATATTATTATACTAGTTATAATCTGTAGTTGGCATTATGTTCCTGTACATTGAAACATTATGATGATATTATTATACTAGTATAATACTTTTGGCATTCATTTTCCCTGTACATTTAACATTATTGATATATTATTAAAAATTTATAATACTGAGTTGGCATTCATGCCTGTACATTGTAATATTATTATACTAGATAAAATTAGTTGGCATTCTTTTTACATTGTAACATATGATGATATTTTTATACTATTATAATATGTAGTTGGCATTATTTCCTGTACATTGTAACATTACGATGATATTTTTATACTATAAATACTGTATTTGGAATTCATTTCCACATTGTAACATTACTATGATTTTTATACTAGTTATAATATGTAGTTGGCATTCATTTTCCCCTTACATTGTAACATTACAATGATATTATTTACTAGTTAAAATACTGTATTGATTCATGTTCCTTTTGTAACATTACTGATATTATTATACTAGTTATATTGTATTTTCATTCTGTTCCTGTACATTGTAACTTACATATATTATTTACTAGTTAAAATATTTAGTTGGCATTCATGTTCCTGTCATTGTAACATTACATGATATTATTATACTAGTTAAAAACTGTAGTTCATTCTGTTCTGTACTTTTAAATTTTGATGATATTATTATATAGTTAAATACTGTAGTTGGCATTATGTTCCGTACATTGAACATTACTGATGATATTATTATACTAGTTATAAACTGAGTTGCATTCATTTTCCCGTACATTTAACATTACTGATGATATTTTTATTAGTTAAAATGTAGTTGGCATTCATGTTCCTGTACTTGAACATTACTGATGATATTTTTAACTAGTTAAAAATGTAGTTGGCATTCATTTCCCTGTACATTTAACATACTGATGATATTATTATACTAGTTATAATACTGTAGTTGCATTCATGTTCCTGAAATTTAATTTACTGATGATATTATTATACTGTTTAATATGTAGTTGGCATTCATGTTCCTGTACATTGTAACACTACTGATGATAATTATACTAGTTATAATCTTATTTGGGCATTCATTTCCTGTACATGAAATTTTACTGATGATATTATTATATAGTTAAATACTGTTTTTTGGCATTCATGTTCCTGTACTTTTTAAAATTACTGATGATATTATTATATAGTTATAATTTGGTTGGCTTTCATGTTCCGTACATTGTAACTTACTGATGATATTATTATACTAGTTATAATACTGTATGGCATTCATGTTCCTGTAATTGTAACATTACGATGATATTATTATACTAGTTATAATATGAGTTGGCATTCATGTTCCAGTACATTGTAACATTACTGATGATATTATTATACTAGTTATAATACTGTAGTTGGCATTCATGCTCCTTACATTGTAACATTACTGTTGATATTATTATACTAGTTATAATTTAGTTGGCATTCATGTTCTGACATTGTAACATTACTGTTTATATTATTATACTAGTTACAATATTTAGTTGGCATTATGTTCCTTACATTGTAACATTACAGATGATATTATTATACTAGTTAAAATACTGTAGTTGGCATTCATGTTCCTGTACATTGTAACATTACTGATGATATTATTATACTAGTTATAAACTGTAGTTGGCATTCATGTTCCGTACATTGTAACACTACTGATGATATTTTTATACTAGTTATAATACTGTAGTTGGCATTTATGTTCCTGTACATTGTAACATTACTGATGATATTATTATACTAGTTAAAATAATGTAGTTGGCATTCATGTTCCTGTACATTGTAACATTATTGATAATATTTATACTAGTTATAATACTGAAGTTGGCATTCATGTTCCTACATTGTAACACTACTGATGATATTATTATACTAGTTATAATACTGTAGTTGGCATTCATGTTCCTGTACATTGTAACATTATTATGATATTATTATACTAGTTATAATACTGATTGGCATTCATGTTCCTGTACATTGTACACTACTGATGATATTATTATACTAGTATAATACTTAGTTGGCATTCATGTTCCTGTACATTGTAACATACTGATGATATTATTATACTAGTTATAATACTGTAGTTGGCATTATGTTCCTGTACATTGTAACATTACTGATGATATTATTATACTAGTTATAATACTGTAGTTGGCATTCATGTTCCTACATTGTAACATAATGATGATATTATTATACTAGTTATATATGTAGTTGGCATTCATGTTCCTGTACATTTTTAACTTTAAAAAAATGATATTATTATACTAGTTATAATACTGTAGTTGCATTCATGTTCCTGTACATGTAACATTATGATGATATTATTATACTAGTTATATATGTAGTTGGCATTCATGTTCCTGTACATTGTAACATTACTGATGATATTATTATATATTATAATACTGCAGTTGGCATTCATGTTCCTGTACATTGTAACATTACTGATGATATTATTATACTAGTTATAATACTTAGTTGCATTCATGTTCCTACATTATAACATTACTGATGATATTTTTATACTAGTTATAAACTGTAGTTAGCATTCATTTCCTGTACATTGTAACATTACTGATGATATTATTATACTAGTTATAAATTAGTTGGCATTCATTTTCCTGAACTTTTAAATATTGATGATATTATTACTAGTTATAAATGTAGTTGCATTCATTTCTGTACATTGTAACATTAGATGATATTATTATACTAGTTATAATACTGTAGTTGGCATTCATGTTCCTGTGCATTGTAACACTATTGATGATATTATTGTACTAGTTATAATACTGTAGTGAATTCATGTTCCTGTACATTGTAACATTATTGATGATATTATTATACTAGTTATAATACTGTAGTTGGCATTCATGTTCCTGACATTGTAACACTACGATGATATTATTTACTAGTTATATACTGTAGTTAGCATTCATGTTCCTGTGCATTGTAACTTTAAAAAAATGATATTATTATACTAGTTATATCTGTAGTTATCATTCTGTTCCTGTCATTGTAACCTTTACATGATATTATTATACTAGTTATAATACTGTAGTTGGCATTCATGTTCCTGTATTGTAACATTACATGATATTATTATACTAGTTATAATATTAGTTGCATTCATGTTCCTGTACATTGTTAACATTACTGATGATATTATTATATAGTTATAATACTGTAGTTGGCATTCATGTTCAGTACATTGTAACATTACTGATGATATTATTATACTAGTTATAATACTGCAGTTGGCATTCATGTTCCTGTACATTATAACATTACTGATGATATTATTATACTAGTTATAATATTATTGGCATTCATGTTCCTGTCCCTTGTAACATTACTGATGATATTATTATACTATTATAAAAATTGTTCATTCATTTCCTGTACATTGTACACTACTGATGATATTATTAAAACTAGTTATAATCGTGTTGCATTCATGTTCCTGTACATTGTAATTTTCTGATGATATTATTATACTGGTTATAATACTGTAGTTGGCATTCATGTTCCTGTACATTGTAAACTACTGATGATATTATTATACTAGTTATAATTCTATGTTGGCATTCATGTTCCTGTAAAATGTAATATTACTGATGATATTATTATATTAGTTAAAATACTGTATTTGGCATTCATGTTCCTGTACATTAAACGTTACTGATGATATTATTATATAGTTATAATATTGTATTAGATTCATGTTCCGTAAATTGTAACATTACTGATGATATTATTATACTAGTTATAATACTGTAGTGGCATTCATGTTCCTGTAATTGTAACATTACGATGATATTATTATGCTAGTTATATACTGCAGTTGGCATTCATGTTCGTACATTGTAACTTTATGATGATATTATTATACTAGTTATAATACTGTTTTGGCATTCATGTTCCTCTACATTGTAACACTACTGTGATATTATTATACTAGTTATACACTGTAGTTGGCATTCATGTTCCTGTACATTGTAACATTACTGATTATTTATTATACTAGTTAAATACTGTAGTTGGCATTATGTTCCTGTACATTGTAACATTACGATGATATTATTATACTAGTTAAATACTGTAGTTGCATTCATGTTCCAGTACATTGTACATTATGATATATTATATACTAGTTATAATACTGTAGTTGCATTCATGTTCCTGTACATTGTAACATTATTGATATATTTTATACTAGTTATAATACTAAGTTGGCATTCATGTTCCTGTACATTGTAACACTACTGATGATATTATTATACTAGTATAATACTGTAGTTGGCATTCATGTTCCTGTACATTGTAACATTATTAATATTTTTATACTAGTTATAATACTGATTGGCATTCATGTTCCTGTACATTGTAACACTACTGATGATATTATTATACTAGTATAATACTGTAGTTGGCATTCATGTTCCTGCATTGTAACTACTGATGATATTTTATACTAGTTATAATACTGTATTTGGGCATTATGTTCCTGTACATTGTAACATTACGATGATATTATTATACTAGTTATAATACTGTATCTGGAATTCATGTTCCAGTACATTGTAACATTATGATGATATTATTATACTATTTATGATATTAGTTGGCATTCATGTTCCTGTACATTGTAACATTACAAATGATATTATTATACTAGTTATAATACTGTAGTTGACATTCATGTTCCTGTACATTGTAACATTACTGATGATATTATTATATAGTTATAATACTGTAGTTGGCATTCATGTTTCTGTACATTTAACATTACTGATGATATTATTATATTAGTTATAATACTGCAGTTGGCATTCATGTTCCGTACATTGTAACATTACTGATGATATTATTATACTAGTTATAATACTTAGTTAGCATTCATGTTCCGTACATTATAACATTACTGATGATATTATATACTAGTTATAATAGTAGTTGCATTCATGTTCCTGTACATTGTAACATTACTGATGATATTATTATACTAGTTATAATATTTAGTTGGCATTCATGTTCCTGTACATTGTAACACTATTGATGATATTATTACTAGTTATAATACTGTAGTTGCATTCATGTTCCTTACATTGTAACATTACTGATGATATTATTATATAGTTATAATACTGTAGTTGCATTCATGTTCTTGTACATTGTAACATTGTGAGATATTATTATACTAGTTATAATACTGTAGTTGGCATTCATTTTCCTGTACATTGTAATATTACTGATGATGTTATTATACTAGTTATAATACTGTAGATAGCATTCATTTTCCTGTACATTGTAACATTACTGATGACGTTATTATACTAGTTATAATACTGTAGTTGGCATTCATGTTCCTGTACATAACATTACTGATGATATTATTACTAGTTATAATACTGTAGTTGGCATTCATGTTCTGTACATTGTAACACTACAGATGATATTATTATACTTGTTATAGTACTGTAGTTGGCATTCATGTTCCTGTACATTGTAACACTACTGATGATATTATTATACTAGATATAATACTGTAGTTGACATTCATGCTCCTGCACATTGTAACATTACTGATGATATTATTATACTAGTTATACTACTGTAGTTGGCATTCATGTTCCTCTACATTGTAGCACTACTGATGCTATTATTATACTAGTTATTATACTGTAGTTGGCATTCATGCTCCTGAACATTGTAACATTACTGATGATATTATTATACTTGTTATATTACTGTAGTTGACATTCATGTTCCTGTACATTGTAACATTACTGATGATATTATTATACTAGTTATAATTCTGTAGTTGACATTCATGTTCCTGTACATTGTAACATTACTGATGATATTATTATACTAGTTATAATACTGTAGTTGGCATTCATGTTCCTGTACATTGTAACACTACTGATGATATTATTATACTAGTTATAATACTGTAGTTGGCATTCATGTTCCTGTACATTATAACAGTACTGATAATATTATTATAATAGTTATAATACTGTAGTTGGCATTCATGTTCAGGTAAATTGCAACATTACTGATGATATTATTATACTAGTTATAATACTGTAGGTGGCATTCGTGTTCATGTACATTGTAACATTACTGGTGATATTATTATACTAGTTATAATATTTTAGTTGGCATTCATGTTCCTGTACATTAAAACATTACTGATGATATTATTATAATAGTTATAATACTGTAGTTGGTATTCATGATCCGGTAAATTGTAACGTTACTGATGATATTATTATACTAGTTATAATACTGTAGTTGGCATTCATGTTCCAGTACATTGTAACATTACTGATGATATTATTATACTAGTTATAATACTGTAGTTGGCATTCATGTTCCTGTACATTGTAAGACTACTGATGATATAATTATACTAGTTATAATTCTGTAGTTGGCATACATGCTCCTGTACAATGTAACATTACTGATGACATTATTATACTAGTTATAATACTGTAGTTGGCATTCATGTTCCTGTACATTGTAACATTACTGATGATATTATTATACTAGTTATAATACTGTAGATGGCATTCATGTTCCAGTACATTGTGACATTACATGATATTATTATTATACTAGTTATAATACTGTAGTTGGCATTCATGTTCCTGTACATTGTAACATTACTGATGATATTATTATACTAGTTATAATACTGTAGCTGGCATTCATGTTCCTGTACATTGTAACATTAAAGATATTATTATACTAGTTATAATACTGTAGTTGGCATTAATGTTATGTGCATTGTAACACTACAGATGATATTATTATACTAGTTATAAAACTGTAGTTTGCATTCATGTTCCTGCACATTGTAACACTACTGATGATATTATTATACTAGTTATAATACTGTAGTTGGCATTCATGCTCCTGCACATTGTAACTTTACTGATGATATTATTATACTAGTTATAGTACTGTAGTTGGCATTCATGTTCCTGTACATTGTACTTTTGATGATATTATATACTAGTTATAATACTGTAGTTGCATTCATGTTCCTGACATTGTAACATTATG
>NW_025052371.1:0-11475 GCF_019279795.1 Protopterus annectens | reverse complement strand
CCCCAACCCCGGTTTAAAAAGACCCAATCCCCAAAAAATTTTAACCAATTTTGGTTTCACTCTACTTAAACGGAAGACAGCAGGCTGGTCTTGTGGCAGAGCAAGCAGTCATCCCAACTTCCTCTAACCCCTAGGTGTCCCATAAGGGTCCTCCCCTTCTTTTCTTATCTTTTATCATTGATCTTTTCCCACCAATTATCCCAGGGAGCCACCTGCATCCAATATGCAGATGACTCAATGCTAATATGCTCCGCTTTCCTCTCTACACAACTTCTCACCCAGGTTCATTCTCAGCAGCCAGAAAACATATGGCTAGCTAATCAGCCGCTTTGTTTGTAAATCCCTAACAAGTCCAAGCTACTACATTTCTCCCCTAACCGGTGTGAGGAATTCCTCCCTCCCTTTCCTTCAACATCAGATTCATAGCAATGACACCATAATTATCTTCTCTGGTATGACCATACAAAGTTTTAGGTGTAACGTAATAAACCAATCTTAAATTTGATAAACATGTCAATCACACTATTAAGTCCGTCAACAAAAAACTTGGCTCCCTGTACAGGGGCCAAACCCTTCCTCACCCCCCCCCTAGCTAGAGAAGCGATTGCAAGATCACATCTCCTTTCTACTTTTAGGTTCATAGGTTCATACTAGGCCATATCCAGGCATTTTATAAGCCTAGCTAGAGTGTCGTTTCATTGCCTAACACCCATTTTAAATTAATTTTGCTATGCCCATTTTTCGAGGTTGGTATACTGTGCCTCTGTCTAACAAATGACACAGAAGTGATACCCGGTAAACCTAGAATCTCCCATCCACTCTATCAAGATTCCTCTTTGAAGAGAGTCAATGAGGGACTCTCTGCCTTAACCTGGACACTGGGATTTTATTCCAGAGTGAGAGGGAGCCTCCCTGGGTTATGAATCTGTCCCTCCAGCATGTCCCTATTTATTTCAGTGCTGAGGTTCAAGTCTCTCGAAAGGCCAGAGCTTCGACATGGGACGGATTTCTGAGGTTTCAGCATGTCCCATTAATTCCAAAGTTGGACATGGTTTTATATGTCAGGGTACAGATCGCCTCTATGTGTATGCCACTGAGTAGAGCTGGAGTTTTCTTTAACCGGTGCAGCATATGTCATCTGTTTGAGCCCTTTTTATCCTCTTTGGTGAGGAGGTACTCTTTGGGGTCTTTCCAGTTGCTGCAGGTGTCAGTGCATACATCCCAAAGACGGCATTGTACTCCATTATTGGCCTGATGAGGGGATGAGTAAAGAGGCACTATGACCTCCCTGATCTAGATGTGAATCCCTTCATGACTAGGTGGGCTATATAAAATGTTTTTCTAACCACTCTGGCCACGTGGTTTGTCAAATGAGAGATTTTCAGCACAACTGGGTCCCCAGGTCCCTACCATCTCAGATTTCTTAATGGATTACCACCTATGTGGTAATTTGTGGCACTTTGTTTTTGCCAAAGGGGATGACTATACACTTTTGGTAGCATTTAGCTTGAGGCCATGGCTCTGGCAACAGTCACCGTCTGTTCTCTAAGGAGGCCCTTTTGGGAGTGATGCTTGTGCGTCTACTGGAGAGTGATGTTATGGCACCCAGTTTGCAGTCATTCATGAACTTGGTCAGCCACAGTCCTTCCATGTTGGCCTGTACCTCCGCCGAGAAATATATACCGAACAAGAGAGAGGTCCCAGGACTGAGCCTTGTAGGATGCCTCTTGTAACTGGCTTGGAGTCTGGACACATGGCTCCAGCAATTCCTAACCCATGTGGGTTCTGTCCTTGAGCCAGTTTGCAACCCATCTAGTGACATAGGGGTTTATAGTTTATAGAGCTTTTCTCCTCGGGCCTCCACTGAAAATGGACATGTATCCAGTTGGACTAGCCCGGTTAACAAATGTAAAATAAATGTGTACCAATGATAAATAAAATGTAACAAAGTATTTAAGCTGGGTTGAGCTTGCTCGGTAATGCCCAGTGTACAGTGGCAAGCCGAGCTTTTTGCGAGGTCCAGGTAGGCTGTGTGGACCACCTTCCCCTTGTCAATGCGGCCTTGGTGACTGTTTTTGAAAGAAATCGACCAGGTTTTAATTGGCAGGATCTGCCCTAACAAAGCCTGAACTGTGGTAGGATCCAGGTCCCTGTAGATTTCATGTATGCCCCTTATGCTTCCCCCTGTACTCGCCAACCCTATCCAAAACTGATTCTTCAACAAATTATCAGGGATAAGTTGCTAACTATATAGCCAGACTCGCTAGCAGGCATGGCTTTTAGACCCACCATTGCCAGAACCTCAAAGCACTGGGATGGTTAGGAGTATCCTACCCTTCTACAGTTCAACCAGCAGCTTATAGTAGGGCATAAAATACTCCAACCTGATAAATACCTCTGCTTTCCCTCAAAAATATTCTCACCCCTCGCATAGTACCCCTCAGAGCCATTACGCTCAAGCTGATATGACTAACGGGATACTGGACTCCAAAAATCCAACAACAACTCTGTATATGAGCAAGCATATTTACCAACTCAACCGTACTACCATTACCAAGGAAACCTCACTAATTTCTATTTAAAAGAGAACTCAAAAATACCCTCGCAAAAATACTCTTTGGCTGTGCTCTTTGTTTCCTAAACCTGACTAACAACTTCACTTTCAATACATGCCCTATACCCAACACTTGCTGTTTAGCTAAGTATCTATGCCTCTGCATGTAGCATTTAAATGTCTAAGCATTGTACCAGAATTATGAGATGATTAGCCATGTTCTATGTTCACATTTTCTGATACTTCTTTGCCAGTTAGATGCAAGTCTGCACATTGTGTATATTGATATCTTCCTGTATTCGTTGTCTATATTTTTCTAAACATGTCTGCCTGAGTTTATCACTCAGTGATGTATGTACTGTCTCTTTTTGGTATTTGGAGCTTTTCTCCCGGACCTCTGCTGAAAACTGACATATATCCAATGGGACTATCCCGGTCAACAAATGTAAAATAAATAAATATGGCTGGGCAAAGTGAAGTAAATCATCTACGTTTGCAATAATGTTGATACAAAATAGTCTGTAAAACTCTGACAGGAGATGATACATATTGTGAACACTGTTGGAGCAATGCATAGCCCCAAGGAAAAGCGTAGACATTATAATGTAAATCTGTTCCACAGCCGTTGTCTGTGGCTTAAGGCTCCCATGCATATGCATAACACCTCTATCTTCATCTTCTGCTGCTGCTGCTGAACAGTTTTTAGTTCCACTGAGGAGCCGTGATGTCTGCATAATGAATTCATCTCCTCAGCATGAGACCTGTTAGATCAGCTTGGCACTTCCTGTACTGAAAGCCAAGAGTCATTGTTATTCATCAGATTTCACAAGTTATGGACTTCTAGATGCTAAGATACCTAAGAGGTGTGTTATCTGTATAACCGATCTGTCTTTAACTTTAGAGAAAGCCTTATAATATTTGTCTTTATGCACTGCTGCACTGGCATGCTGGCTGTTTTACGACCTCGGGTTTGCCTGTATTTTGATGTTGTAGCTCGGCTGTTTCCAACCGAGACTTTCCCCTTCAGCACCCCTTTCTTTGGATGCAGTCAATACCCATACCTGTGGTACATCTGGGATAAAGTTTGTGTATAATACTAAGTGTTATCACCGCTAAAAAGTCTACATACCCCTGTTAAAATGCCAGGTTTTTATGATATTAAAAAAGGAGACCACAATAAATCATTTCAGAATTATTCCCACCTTTACTGTGACCTATAACCTGTACAATTCAGTACAAAAACAACAAAACTGTTGGGTGAAAAAATAATAAATACAAAAAATGTTCAATACACTGGTTGCATAAGTGTGCACACCCTTAAACTAATATTTTATTCAATCACCTTTTGATTTAGTTACAGCATTCAGTCTTCTTGAGTAGGAATCTGTCAGCATGGCACATCTTGGCTTGGCAATATCACCCACCTTTTCCCTTGTAAAAGCGTTCACCGAATCTGTCATATTGCAAGGGCATTCGCTGCACACAGCCCTCTTCAGGTCACCCCACAGGGTTTGCTATTGATTTAGGGTCACAGCGGTCTCTGGCTGAAGGTCAACCCAAAAATTTAATTTTTTCTGGTGCAGCCCATTATTTGTTGATTTGGATGTATGCTTGGGGTCAGAGATGAAAGGTTAAATACCTCATCTTCAGCTTTCTAGCAGATGCCTGAAGGTTTGGGGCCAAAAGTGACCGGTATTTCCGGTAACTGTTTCATAATTCCCTTCACCTTCCCTTCATCTTGGACTAAAGTCCCAGGTTCCAGCTGAAGAAAAAGCAACCCCAAAGCATGAAACTGCTACTACCATGCTTCACCGCGGACATGGTGTTCTTTATGGTAATGCAAACCGCTTGTTTTTATAAGCGTACCCTTTGGAATTGTGGCTTAAAAGTCAAAACTTGGTCTCATCAGACCAACACTTTTATTTTTTTCCAAAAGCTTTTGGGAGACAGACTTGTATTTTTTTTTTGCAAATTGTAGCCTGGCCAGTATGTTTTTCTGTAAGAAAAAGGCCTCCGCCTTTGGAACCCTACCCAACAGTCCAGACATATGGGAGAATGGGTTGATTGTTGTTACATGTAGTATGCAAACAGTACTTAAAAAAATTCATGCAGCTCCTTCGGTGTTGCTGTAGGTCTCTTGACAGCCTCTCTCTCCAGTTTTCATTTAGTCTTTTCATCAATTTTGCATGGATGTCAAGTTCTTTGCAACGTCACTGTTGTCCCATTTTTTCTCCACTTTTTGATAACTGCCTTTACTGTGTTCCATTGCATATCCAATGCTGTGGAAATTTTTGGTACCCTTCTCCTGACTGAGACCTTTCAACAGTGAGGTCCCTTTGATGCTTTGTAAGCCGTCTGTGAACCAGGGCTTTTGCTCTAGAAGGAAACTTGAGTCAATCTCATGAAATTCCTACTAGGAATGCTGAATTTTTATTTGGGATTAATCTCATTAATTGATGGCAGGTGTGTACTCAAGAAGACTGAATGCTGTAATTAAATCAATTGAGTTGAACAGGTTATAGGTCACATTAAAGGCAGAAAGTTTAGAAATTGTTTATTGTGGTAATCACAAAAGCCTGGCATGTTATGTACATCTTTATATCCAGTGTATACATATATGGATTATATTTATATATATATATATATATTATATATTTTGGTATGTACCTCACAAGACCTCTTCAACAACTGGAAAGCCCACAGAAATACCTCACAGAGGATTACTGGCCTCAGCAGAACCCCCTCGCGGGGACAGTCTCAAAAACCTGAAAGCTTTACTCCATCGCATATCTCCACCACTCTGGGGGCGATCTCTGCCTAGCATGCAGGCCATGTCAAACCCCAGGGCTGTTGGACATGCTGCACTTAAAAAGAAATCTCCAATCCTTCCAATTTCTACGCTCTAGGGACCTAAACCATCCTGCCACAATAAACAGAACATGCTGGGTGATTCCTGATCACACAGACTTCCCATGCTGTTCATACAGACTAGAATATCTATGTTAAACAGAACTCCTCAGTAGCACTGTTCAAAAATCTTGATGAAATTGGGAGTAAGAAATCTCACCCTAGGGATCACTTCTGTGGCTCCGTTTGGCAGGGCACAGGGAAATAATTTTCTAAGTACAAAGCCAGGTACATTTTGCTTAGGGTTTCTTATAGAAAATTCTAGGCCAATAGCCTAGTACCCACCTATGAACCCATATATATGTATATAGATATATATATATATATATATATATATATATATATATATATATATGTATATATATATAAACAAATGGTCTAAAATGAAAGTTTAAACATTAAATGTTTTTTGAAATGGCACAACTAACTACACATTTACTAGTGGTAGGCTTTGTTTACTTTTGAACAGGGTTCTAAATACATTATACATAATTCAGTTAGTGGAATGTCTTGCTTCAACAGGGGCCTCTACTGCATTATTCATGAATTATATTTCCTAATTGGTCTACAGTATGACTTGTCATTTCACCATTACTTTGGTTATATATAGAGGATTGTATTTTATACCATGACCCCCTATTAATTTAAAACGCAGTGCCGATTGGCCAGTATGCATTATCATCGACTTATAATTAATGGAAAAGGTCCGGTGCACCGACTTTTCCATTAGTATAAGTCTTCGGCTACTTTTAAACACACCCGCTATGCGTTAAAAGAGCTTAACATAAGCTTAATAGGTTTAGTGCTACAACGGAGATCTCCGCTTTTTAAAGCCGTCTCGCCATGTTAAACTCTCTTTAAACATAGCTTAATAGTAGTAGTAAAAAAAAGCAACGGGAGATCTTTGCTTCCGCTGTTAGCATTTTTAAATTTCCTGTCTGCTTATAGTTAAATGGGTTTTAACATAGTAGACAGCCTTTCCTAAAATAAGCAATGGACATCTCCGTTGCTTATTTTAAAGCCGTCATCGGGCCATGTTAAACCCATTTAACACAGCCAAACAGTAAAAAAGCAAACGGAGATCTTGCTTTCTCCATTGCTTTGGCCACAGCCTACGTACTGTGTAGGCATGCCGCGAGTACATCAGAACTGCCACTGATGCCAGACAGCCGCGAAGGGCAGCAAAGAGGCATTATGTCACAATACCATTATTTAAGAAAAGCAATTGCTTCTTTTCTTAGAAATAACAGGAGAAGAGTAGATAACTCACTTCTGGCAGTGGGTAATGCGGGATGGTTAACCAAGTGCCACCTTTGTTTGGACCGCAGACTTCACTGACCCGGGACCACAAATCACATATTAAATCCCCATGGTACGTGCACACCTGGCGTTAGGTGCTATAATAATTGCATATTATTCTGAAGAAGTCCGTATATGATATATATATATATATATATATATATATATATATATATAGATATATATATATATATATATAGATATATATATATATATATATCTATATATATATGTGTGTGTGTGTGTGTAAATATTTACTGCTATTCGTTTATTTGTTTTAATTTAGTTAACCAGGAAAAAGTCCTATTGGGTTAAAACTGAGCATGCCTTCAATGGAGGCCAGGGGAGAAAAGCTCCATATATAGTTATTACAAAGCTAATATCAACAAAGTTAAGTACAATACAGTTTTCAAAAATACTAAAAATACAGTAATATGGGAGACAGAAAAATAACATTTCAGCAAGGTGTTGAGATATACATATATATAAAATCTGGTTGTATGTAAAACTGTATATAGATATATATCTACAGCTATAGAGATATATCTTTATATAGATATAATATAACGGTAATGAGGTATGCGTGATAACAGGTATGTCTGTGTGTGTGTGTGTGTGTGTGTGTGTGACAACTTCAACATCTATGGGTGGCAGGGGAAATCACCTAAAAGAAAAGAGTTACGCCTCTAATACATTGCAAATGAAATGTATCTGTTCAATCAATACTCTGAAGGCACATGTATTTACTTCTGGAACATTATAAAGGATGGAACTAATAAATCTGAATTTGATAGCACTCTAAAACCACCGATTTATAATCATGTAGGATGGGACAGGACTTATCGATTATTGTTGTATTGGAATAATAGCAGGTAAAGAAATGGATTGATACATGAAATTCCAAAGAAAATGTACTACTGTTTTGTGTTTCAACAGCATATATATTAGTTAGTGGCAGTTAGTTTTTTTTCAGAAAAAAGATCATGTCAGGATGTTCTTCATTCCACATTGCTGCAGTCCTAACTATTGGGGTAGTCCGCTGTCCAGTCGGGCCCCAATAATTGGGTGCGAGAGTATTGACGCCGTCAGGGCGCATTAGGACTGACGCCAGTACGCCAGGGTACTAATGCGCATGACCGACGCCATATCCTCAGTCTTTTGCCGCATGGTCCGACATGCAGAAGCAGAAGCTTTATGCAGTGCAGGTTGGCGCTCTGGAAATTTCTGAAGCCTGGCTTCAGACCGAATCAAAGTTGGTTGGCATTCTGCTAGAACATTTGGTTTTTCTTGCCTCAGTATTTAACCGATGTCAGAAAAAGGAATAACCCGATGTCGTAAGCGAATAACTGTATTTCTTGTGGGGAAACAGATACCTCTATAGGGATTACCATACCTGTGTATACCTTGTTTAGGCCTGAGCACGACGCTGTTAGATGCCGCCTTGTGCTAGATTTAACAAACGCATCTATTAAGAGAAGGCTGGACTGTGCCAGGTTTGTGTTTGGGAAGCTGCTTGTAATATAAAATGCCGCCGGATGTCTGCCCAAAAAAGAAGGGACAAACGGCTAGTTTTAGGGGTTGATGAACCGCAGTCCCGACGCCGGTTCTTTAGAAGGCTCAGTGGTTTCAGAGGTTTTGCCAGGAGTTTCTTTGGAGTCTCAGGCAGAGACTTTACTGTTACAGGATGTGCCTTCTCAGGAGGTGGTGGGCCAGGCTGAGGGGCTTCTCAGGTAACTGTTCTTCCTCTCTTCCTGGAAGGTAGTTAGAGCCTCTCCTTCTGTTTCCAAACTTCTTTCGAGAGGTAGGCCAAGTTTATTTCAGTGGGGTTTCTCCTAGCAACAGCCTTGTGCCTAAGAAACATATGCTTAAAATGCAGAAGATTTGATTACTATGATTAGAGGTTCTATGCCCCTCCTGATAAGAGGCCTAGGGTGGAACCTGAGTTTGAGAGTTTTGAACAGTGTTCAGAGGCTTCTGAGTCTTCTGCTATGGAAGACTCTTTGGTATGGAGTTTCCTCCTTTATTCCTGATTCTCTTGATGTGGATGATTCTAATTCCTAAGCAGCTTCTCCTCCTGAGGATTTCATTTTCAGAGACCCCCATCCATGAGGGAGCACTTTAAATGGGAAGGCCAAGATTACTCTGATTCCAGGAAAGGCTAGGAATTTTGTTTTTACCCCAGCATAGGCCCCATGCCTCCTGTGTTGAATGTGGTGGAAGATGTTTTGCAGAGGCTTCCTGAACCCTGATTCTTTGCCTCCTGCTCCTGTTAAACCTGGGATAGGTACTATAGGGTGCCTGGAAGCTCATAAGTATCTTTTAAGAGTCCTAGGGCAGACCCGAAACCGTTTCTCAGGGACCCAAAAGTGTTCAGGCCTCTGTTAAAACCCTGTCTCTACTCGATAAAGAGGCAAGGGCTTTGATAGATGGGGAAAGTAGCGCATACTTCTTTTCCAATTTTAGCCATGAGGGCTGGAATTGTCAGTTCCACACGTTAAAATATCACTATCTCCTTCGCCAATGGAACTAAGGTGGATGCTTTGGCGGAAGGTATTGAGTGCAAAGAGTTGCTGGATTTAGTCTATGTGTCTGAACAAGGGGTAAGCATTCTTTGCAATGTGGTTTTGATGCTGTACAGTCTCCTCGAGGTGGCTGCCACTAAATTTGTTCTTCAGGCATGCCTGGTTGAGGGATCAGAATTCTAGCTGAGCATGTTAAGACAAGGATTGATGCTCCTTTACAGTCTGATGTGTTGTTTGGTTCGCTCTGTGGGAAGCAGTTTTGCAAGAAAATGGAGTACAAAGCTAAGTCTATGCAAACTGTTAAAGATTTTTGCAGGTGCAGCCACCGAAGTTTAGTAGAAATTGGCCTACCAAGGGATGGACATATCCTGCTTATGATTCCCAGTCTAGGGTAGGTCTAGACGCGGTAGGGTGCAGAGCTCAAGGTTCTTTTTAGGCTCAGAACAGGGAGTTCACCTGCCTGGTGACTTCTGGTGAGGGCAGGGTCAGTCCTTTCAGAAACAGACCTAACACCCGCCTTTTCAGCTGCTAGTAGATTCTCGCCTGGCAGCTCCTTTGGGAGGAAGACTGTCTTTTCAAAGAAAATTGGGATTTCACTTACTCAAGACAGATGGGTGTTGGATATCATTCACCACGGTTACAGGTTTTATTTCCATACATTGCCCCCTTTCAAAGGTATGCCAGACGCTCCTCCTCCACAAAGGAAAGAGGCCCAAGCAAATTTCTGCTACTCCAAATAGGCCATTCAGCCAGTCCCTGTATCAGAAAGGGGCCTATAGGATTTTATTCACCAATTCCCTAGTGTTCCTCAAAGAAGGGGAACACGCGGGAGCATCTCAATTTTGGATTTACTCATCCTCAACACTTATCTGGACATTCCCAAGTTCAGCATGTTGACGGTACAACAGCTTTTACCTCTGCTGTGGGCAAAGATCACTGGATGGTAACTTTTAGATCTCAAGGAAGCTACCTTCATGTGCCTATAAGACTAGGCTGTGGTAGCGGCACTCCGCGCTGAAAGCTGGAAATTCTCAGCTATCAGTTCTCTGCATTGCCCTCGGCTTATCTACTGTTTCCAGAGTATTCACAAAGGTTCTGGCTCCAGTGATAGCTTACTTCAGGCTAAAATTCAAATCTAATCCTTACTTTGACGACTGCCTGATTCTGGCTCAAGAAAAGGAAGACCTTCACAGCATCTGGAATATGTTATAGCAGCAGACGTCAGGGCATTCTGTGAACGAAATAAAAGTCCAGTCTAGTACCCTCAAGACATGTGCTTCTGGGTGAGGACTGAATACAAGCCCAGATGGCCTTTTAACCCCGACAAACAAAAAGAGTCTATCCCTTTACTTCCATCAACTATCTCTTTATCAGTCCGCGGTGCATGGGACGCAAGCGACAGTCCTTCAAGCATTAGTGGGTTCATGGCATCTAGTAGGCTCTGGTGCTTCCCAATGCCAAACTGCATAAGGAGGAAGCTGCAATGGTATCTCAAAAATGTAATATGGACATGTACTGCCGGTGGATTTGACACTGTCATTCAAATAATACCTTGCCTTCAAAAAGAATTTTGTAAAATTTCCAGAATAATGCAACAAGGGACTCTCTGTGACCCGCCAGAGGCTTTGTCAGATTTTAAATCTATAGATGCCTCGGACATTGCTTGGGGAGCTCATCTAAATGGAAAGTGGATATACATATACCTGCCAGACTACAGCATCTACATATCAACATGCAGCGAGATGTTAGCAGTCCAGTTTGCATTAATGGCTTTCATGAGTTACTTCCAGGGCAGGTGTTGATTCTAACGACAACACAACTGGGTCATGTGGTACACATCAACAAACAAGGGGAACACATTCTTATCCTCTATGCAGGCAAGCAATGATTTTATGAGACTGCTACCATTTTTGCAACTAAACTCCTTCAGGCAAGGTTTCTGCTGAGCACAGAACTCTTTAGCAGATGTTAAGCAGACAAATCATGGACTCTCAATGAAAGGGAAACTGATCTTCATGTGTTTCAGAAATTGATGGTGTCATGGGGAACTCCAGACATAGATCTGTTCGCTTTCCACCAAACCACCAGCTGCCAAAGTTTTGCACAAAGGGGTTTCATCACACAGGCTTTGAAAAGTGGATGCTCTTTCTCTTTTCGTGCTGGAAAAAATTCTGTATGCCTTCACCTCTGCCT
>NW_025052370.1:0-8158 GCF_019279795.1 Protopterus annectens | reverse complement strand
GTAACCCTTTTTAGGGGGTTGGGGGGAACCCAAGTTTTTCATTTTTCATACCTTCCGGCCTCAGTTACCGGATCTCCTGTTAGTAGGAAACATAAGCGGTAGGGAGGAGTACCAACTGTAACATATGTTGAGAACAGTTCATATCATACCTTCCGGCCTCAGTTCCTGATCTCCTGTTAGTAGGAAACGTAGCCGTTAGGGAGGATTACCAACTGTAACATATGTTGAGAACAGTTCCTATCATACCTTCGGATTCTCCTGTTAGTAGGAAAGGGGTGGGGAGGAGTACCAACTGTAACATATGTTGAGAAAGTTCATATCATACCTTCCGCCTAGTTACCGGATCCCCTGTTAGTAGGAACGTGGGGGGAGTACCAACTGTAACATATGTTGAGAAGAGTTCATATCATACCTTCCGCCCTCAGTTACCGGATCTCCTGTTAGTAGGAAACGTAAGCGGTAGGGAGGAGTACCAACTGTAACATATGTTGAGTACAGTTCATATCATACCTTCCGGCCTCAGTTACCGGATCGCCTGTTAGTAGGACATGTAAGCGGCAGGGAGGAGTACCAACTGTATCATATGTTGAGAAAAGTTCATATGATACCTTCTGGCCTCAGTTACCGGATCTCCTGTTAGTAGGAAACGTCAGCGGTAGGGAGGGGTACCAACTGTAACATATGTTGAGAAAAGTTCATACCTTCCGGCCTCAGTTACCGGATCTGTTGTTAGCAGGAAACGTCAGCGGTAGGGAGGGGTTCCAACTGTAACATATGTTGGGAACAGTTCATATCATACCTTTCCCCCTCAGTTAATGGATCTCCTGTTAGTAGGAAATGTAAGCGAGGGGGGTACCAACTGTAACATATGTTGAGAACAGTTCATATCATACCTTCGGCCTCATTTTGGATCTCCTGTTAGTGGGAAAATGGGTGGGGAGGAAATGAAAATAGGAAAACATTATATATTTGGCCCAGTTCCAATCTCCTTTGTGGGAAAGAACGGGGGGGAGAAACGTAACTAGGAAAACATTTACATATTGGCCTCATTACCTCCCTGTTAAGGAAAAAATTTAAGCGGGGGTAAAAAAAGGAAACCCAATTAAACATATTTGGCAGTTCAATCTCCTTAGATTAGGGTTTTGAGTAAAATGTAACTAGGGGAGCCCAATTAAACATATTTGGCAGTTCAATCTCCTTGGTCAGTTAGGACCCTTTTATGGGAAACGGTTAAATACCCGCTATTTTCTTATAAACCCTTGGTAGAGGATTCCTTTGTAAAACTATGTGGAAGTAAATTAAAAATTTTTTGGGCAGTTCAATCTCCTTGGCCTAGTTAGGATTCCTTTGTAAAACTAGTGGGGAAGTCCAACAAACTTGGGCGTTCAATCTCCTTGGGCCCTTTATTTTGAGTAAAAAAAAAGGGGGAAGTCCAACTTCTATTTGGAACGTTATAAATTGTCAGAGGTTTCCCTTTTATAGGAAAGAAAGGGGTAAATACCCGCTATTTTAAAAGGATTCTTATAGGGGTAGAGGTTTCCCTTTTATAGGAAACTAACAAAAGGGGGTAAACGAACTTGTTGAGAACAGATAAAACCCTTCCCCTAGTTAGGCCCCGTTATAAAACTGCGGGGGGAGGACCCTGTAAAATTTTAGAAATTTCTACATATTGCCCAGTTCCAATCTCCTTTTGGGCTGGGTTAGGGGATCCCTGTAAATATGTTGGAAATTTCATACATATTCCCCCTCATTACCTCCCTTTTAAAGGGAAAATGGGGGGAGAAACGAACTAGGAAAACATTTACATTTGCCCATTTAAACACTCCTTTAGTGGGAAAACCCGGGTAGGGGGGAAACCCAACGTAAAAGTTAAACTTTCATATTACCTTCCCCTCTTCCGGCCCCTTTTAAAGGGAAAACCGGGGGTAGGGGGGAAACCCAACGTAAAAGGAAAACATTTACATATTGGCCCAGTTACCAACTCCGTTAGTAAAACCTGGGGTGGGGAGGAACCAACTGAAAATTTTAAACTTTATATTATTTCCCCCTCATTACCCCCCCTGTTATGGAAAACGTAAGTGGGGGGGAGTAAAGAAACAATTTTAAAAGTTAAAAATTTCCCCCTCATTCCCTCCCTTTTAAAGGGAAAACGTAAGTGGAGGGGGAGAAAGTAAAATTTTAAAAGTTAAAAATTTCCCCTCATTCCCTCCCTTTTAAAGGGAAAACGAAGGAAAAGGGTAAAGAAACAATTTTAAAAGTTAACATCCTTCTCCCTTTCGGCCCCGTTATGGAAAACGGGGGGGGGCGTACCAACTGTAACATATGTTGAGAAGAGTTCATATCATACCTTACGCCTCAGTACTGGATCTCCTGTTAGTAGGAAACGAAGGTAGGGGGGTACCAACTGTAACATATGTTGAGAAAGTTCATATCATACCTTCCGCCTCAGTTACGGATCTCCTGTTAGGAGGAAACGAAAGGGGTAGGGAGGGGTACCAACTGTAACATATGTTGAGAACAGTTCATATCATACTTTCCGCCTCATTTGGATCTCCTGTTAGTAGGAAACGTGGGGGGAGGAGTACCATCTGTAACATGTCTTCGGAACAGTTCAGATGATGCCTTCTGGCCTCAGTTACCAGATCACCTGTTAGTAAGAAATGTAAGTGGTAGCGATGAGTACCAACTGTAGCATATGCTGAGAACAGTTCATATCATACCTTCGAGCCTCACTTACCGGATCTCCTGTTAGTAGGAAACGTGGGTGGAGGAGTACCAACTGTAACATATGTTGAGAACAGTTCATATCATACCTTCCGCCTCAGCCGGATCTCCTGTTAGTAGGAAAGGGGGGTGGGGAGGAGTACCAACTGTAACATATGTTGAGAACAGTTCATATCATCCCCTGGCCTCAGTAACCGGATCCCCTGTTAGTAGGAAAACTAAGCGGTAGAAGTACCAACTGTAACATATGTTGAGAACAGTTCATATCATCCCTTTCCGCCTCAGTTACGGATCTCCTGTTAGTAGGAAACGAAGCGAGGGAGGAGTACCAACTGTAACATATGTTGAGAACAGTTCATATCATACCTTCCAGCCTCAGTTACCGGATCTCCTGTTAGTAGGAAACTAAGGGGTAGGGGGGGTACCAACTGAAACATATGTTGAGAACAGTTCATATCATACCCTCCGCCTTTCCCGGATCTCCTGTTAGTAGGAAACATAAGGGGGGAGGAGTACGAACACTAGGATATGTTGAGAACAGTACACATCATACCTTCGAGCCTCAGTTACCGGATCTCCTGTTAGTAGGAAAGTGGGTAGGAGGAGTGCCAACTGTAATATATGTTGAGAACAGTTCATATCATACCTTCCGGCCTCAGTTACTTCTTTTTGAAAAAACAGGGGGGAAAAGTACCAATGTAAAAGTTAAACATTCTTCAACCTTCCCCCTTAGGATTCCTTTTAGAGGAAATGAACGTGGAGGAGTCCAATTCATATTTGGCAGTTCAATCTCCTTGTAGAGGGACCCTTTTAGAGGAAACAACGGTAAAAGGAGCCCAATTAAACATATTTGGCAGTTCAATCTCCTTTTATTTAGGATTCTGGGGAGGAAAAGTAAAGGGTACCAATGTAAAAGTTAAAAATTCTTCCCTTCGGCCTCGTTAGGACTTTTTAGAGGAAACGAAAAGGGGGAGCCCAATTAAACATATTTGGCAGTTATAAACCCTTGTTTTAGAGGAAACAAGGGTAAAGTAAACGTAACATATTTGGCTTCATACAATTTTCCGTATTTAGGATTCCTTTTGGGGAAAAAGTAACTAGGGGGAGCCCAATTAAACATATTTGGCAGTTCAATCTCCTTGGATTCCCTTTTGAGGAGCGGGGGAAAAAATGAAATAGTTAAACACTTCTATTCCCGGCCTCGTTAGGACCCTTTTGAGGAAACAACGGTAGGAGCCCAATTAAACATATTTGGCAGTTCTTAACCCCTTCCGTATTTAGGATTTTGTTGAGGAAACGTAACTTTGGAAGTCCAATTCATATTTGGCAGTTCAATAAACCTTGTAGACCAAACCCTGAGGGGAAACGTTAGGGGGAGCCCAATTTATATATTTGGCGTTCAATCTCCTTGTGACCCCCCCTTGAAGGGGGAAACTAATAGGGGGAAACCCAATTAAACATATTTGGCAGTTCAATCTCCTTGTGAGGGCCCCTTGAGGGGAAAAGTTAGGGGGGAGTCCAACTTCTAGTTAAAAAGTTATAAACCCTTGTGACCGATTTGTTAGGGGAAACTAGGGTGGGGAGGATCCCTGTAAAATTTTAGCTTTATATCCCCTTCCCTAGTTAGGCCCCGTTATAAAATTCGGGGGGAAGGTCCCTGTAAAATTTTAGCTTTTAAATACCCCGCCCATTAAAACCCGTTATAAAATTGCTGGGGAGGATCCCTAAAAATAGGAAAAATTTTTAAATCCCCCCCTTTTCCCATTTGTTGGGGAAGGGAAATAAATCCCTGAAACATTGTTAAAAAAGAACATACCTTGGGATTTACCGGACTTGTTGGGGAAACAAAAGGGGGGGGGGGGAAGTACCAATTCTTGTTAAAAAAGATTAACCTTGGATTTACCGACTTGTTAGAGGAAATTAACGGGGGGGGAGTACCAACAAAAATAGGAGAACTTTTAAATACCCGAAATTTGGCCCCGTTATAAACCCCCGGGGGTGGGGAGGATCCCTGTAAATATTTTGGAACAGATACATACCTTGGCCCAGTTCATCCCCTTTTTAAGGGGGTCAGCTAAGGGAAACGAACTAGGGAAAACACTTATACCTTGGCCCAGTTCCAATCTCCTTTGTGGGAAAGGGGTTGGGGGGAGAAACGTAAATAGGGGAAACAGTTAACATTCCCCCTCATTACCTCCCTTTTAAAGGGAAAACCCGGGGGGGGAAACCCAATTAAAATAGGAAAACATTTACATATTGCCCAGTTCATCTCCTTTGTGGGAAAGGGCTAGGGGGGAAACCCAACTTTTAAGTTAAACTTTCATATTATTTCCCCCTCATTACCTCCCCTTTTAAAGGGGAAAAACCGTGGGGAGGAAAAGTAACTTGGAAAACATTTACATATTACCTCATTACCTCCCTGTTATGGAAAATGTGGGGGAGAAACGAAAATAGGAAAACATTCATATTATTTCCCACCTTTGGCCCCTTTTAAAGGGGAAAACTTGGGTGGGGAGGAAACTTAACTAGGAAAACATTATATATTTGCCCAGTTACCAACCCCCCTTTTAAAGGGAAAACCCGGTGGGGAAGTAAAAGAAATAGGGGAAACAGTTAAATCCTTCCCCTCGTTAGGATCTCCTGTTAGTAGGAAAGTGGGTGGGAGGAGTACCAACTGTAACATATTTTTTCATATCATCCCTTTCCGGCCTCATTACCGGATCTCCTGTTAGAAAAGAGGTGGGGAGGAGTACCAACTGTAACATATGTTGAGAACAGTTCATATCATACCCCCCCAGTTCCCGATCTCCTGTTAGTAGGAAAGAAGGGTAGGGAGGATACCAACTGTAAATATGTTGAGAACAGTTCTTTCATACCTTCCGCCTCAGTTACGGATCTCCTGTTAGTAGGAAAGAAGCGTAGGGAGGATACCAACTGTAACATATTTGAAAACAGTTCTTTCATACCTTCCGTTTCCGGATCTCCTGTTAGTAGGAAACGAAAGGGGTGGGGAGGATACCAACTGTAAATATTTGAGAACAGTTCTTTCATCCCTTTCCCGCCTCAGTTACCGATCTCCTGTTAGTAGGAAACTAAGGGTAGGGAGGAGTACCAACTGTAAATATGTTGAGAACAGTTCATATCATCCCCCGGCCTCAGTTCCCGGATCTCCTGTTATAGGAAATGCGTGGGGAGGAGTACCAACTGTAACATATGTTGAGAACAGTTCATATCATCCCCCGCCTCAGTTACGGATCTCCTGTTAGTGGGAAAGTAAGGTAGGAGGAGTAAACAACATATGTTGAGAACAGTTCATATCATACCTTCCGCCTCATTAGGATCTCCTGTTAGTAGGAAACGTGGGGTAGGGAAGTCCCAAACTGAAAATATGTTGAGAACAGTTCATATCATACCTTCCGCCTCAGTTCCCGGGATTTTGTTAGTAGGAAACGTAAGTGGTGGGAGGAGTCCAACTGTAAATATGTTGAGAACAGTTCATATCATCCCTTTCCCGGCCTCAGTTCCCGGATCTCCTGTTAGTAGGAAAGTAAGGGTGGGAGGAGTACCAACTGTAACATATTTGAGAACAGTTCATATCATCCTTCGGCCTCAGTTCCCGGATCTCCTTTAGTGGGAAAAGTAAGGGTGGGGAGGAGTACCAACTGTAACATATGTTGAGAAAGTTCATATCATACCTTCCGCCTCGTTCCTTTTGGGAAAAAAGTAAGGGTAAAGGGTACCAATGTAAAAGTTAAAATTCTTCTATTCCGCCTCGTTAGGACCCTTTTAGTAGGAAACAAACGTAAAGTAAACGTAACATATTTGGCATTACAATTTCCGTATTTAGGATTTTGTAGGGAAACTGTAAAGTAAACGTAACATATTTGGCAGTTCAATCTCCTTGTAGACCGACCCTGAGGGGAAACGAATAGGGGAGCCCAATTAAACATTTAGCAGTTAATCTCCTTGGTAGAAAGGGTTTTGAGTAAAACGTAACTAGGAGCCCAATTAAATTATTTGGCAGTTCAATCTCCTTAGTAAAAAGGGATTTTGAGTAAAAACTAACGGTGGGAAGTCCAATTCTAGTTAAAACGTTATAAACCCTTTGGGTGAGGTTTCCCTTTTATAGGAAACGTAAAAAGGGGGTCCAACGACTTGTTGAGAACATTTTAAATACCCGCCTAGTTAAGCCCCGTTATAAAACCTGGGAGGATCCCTAAAAATAGGAAACTTTAATTTAGGTCCCCGGACTTGTTGGGGGAACGTAATACCCGAACTAGTTAAAATTCTTTTATAGGGGCCCATTTGGACCCTGTTAGGAAACAAGTTAAATACCCTGCTAGTTAGAACGTTATAAACCCTTGCTAGAGGATTCCTTTGTAAAAGGAGGGGGGGGGTACCAACTTCTAGTTGGAACGTTATAAACCCCTTTGGTAAGGACCCTGTTAGTGGAAAGTCTAAATACCCGCTAGTTGGAACGTTATAAACCCTTGCCTAGAGGACCCTTTTATAGGAAAAAAGGTAAATACCCAACTAGTTAAAAATTCTTATACCCCGCCTAGAGGACCCTTTTATAGGAAACGTAAAAAAGGGGGCCAACGAACTTGTTGAGAACAGAATATACCCCCCTAGTTAGGCCCCGTTATAAAACTAGCTGGGGAGGATCCCTGTAAAATTTTGGAAAGATAAAACCCTTCCCCTAGTTAGGCCCCGTTATAAAACCGGGGGGGAAGTCCCAAACTGAAATAGGAGAACTTTTAAATACCCCCACCTAGTTAGGCCCCGTTATAAAATTTGGGTGGGGAAGTCCCTGTAAAAGTTGGAAATTTCAATTACCTTTGGCCCAGTTCCATCTCCTTTTGGCGTGGGTTTGGGGTCCCAAGAAATAGGGGAAAAAGATAAAACCCTTCCCCTAGTTAGCCCCGTTATAAAACGTAAGCTGGGGAGGATCCCTAAAAATAGGAGAATTTTTAAATACCCGGGCCTAGTTAGGCCCCGTTATAAAAACTGCTGGGGAGATCCCTGTAAATAGTTGGAAATTTCAATTATTAGCCCAGTTACACTCCGTTGTAAAAGGGGTTGGGGGGAGAAACAAAATTTTTGGAAATTTCATACATATTGCCCAGTTCCAATCCCCTTTTAGTGGGAAACGAAGGGGTGGGAGGAAAATGTAACTATGGAAAACATTAACATATTGCCCGTTCCATCTCCTTTGTGGGAAACATTTGGGGAGAAACGCATAGGAAAACATTTACATATTGCCCATTTCCCCATCTCCTTTGAGAAGGGGAAGTAAATGTAAAAAGGAGAAATTTACATATTGGTCATTACCTTCCCTTTTAAAGGGAAAACCCGGGTGGGGAGGAAAACGTAACTTTTTGGAAGATTTCATACATATTGCCCTCATTACCTCCCTTTTTTTTTTGGGGGGGGG
>NW_025052369.1:0-10573 GCF_019279795.1 Protopterus annectens | reverse complement strand
CAGTGCTAACTTTACCCCCCTCTCACCCCCTAAAGGGCCCATTGCTATACTGGAAGAATGCAAACGTTCTTGTAATCGTGGCTGCACAGGTGAAATCCACACTCTCCAAAGCCAAGAATACAACCTCCATGGGACCTGACAACATCCCAGGCTGTGTTCTACATGAACTGCAGAATGAACTGGCACCCCACCTAAGCACCACATTCAGTCATAGCTTCACCTCAGGCTTTGTGCCCATTGAATGGCGCACAGTGATGGTTATCCCACTCCACAAAGGGGGAGCCACCACGGACCCCAGGAACTACTGCCCCATTAGCCTAACGAGCCTGGTCTGCAAGGCCATAGAACGTATTATCATGGAACTTATAAACAAAGACATTGGCAATCTCCAAACTCTGGACCCCACCCAGTGTGAGTTTGTAAAAAGCAGAGCATGTCTCCTAAACCTGATAGACTTCTTTGAAGCGGTCACTAAAGCCATAGATGAGAGTAAGGGGGTTCACACAGCCTATCTAGATCTTGCCAGGTCTTGTAAAACCATCCCCACCTCTGGAATTATAGATAAACTCACTGAACTAGGCATAAATCCCAATGTCACAAGATAGGTTGACAACTGGCACACTGAGAGAACCCACACTGTGAAAGTAGCAGACTCCAAATCCGACTTCAGACCAGTGACAAGTGGAGTACCACAGGGTTCAGTCCTGGGTCCTCTCCTGTTTGGTATCTACTTCTCTGAAGTACAGGCTAACATAGAAGGTCTCTGCCTAATGAAGTTCGCAGATGACTGCAAACTAGGAGCCATAATCGAAACTCCTAACAATGTGGACATCCTACTAAAGGGCCTCACTGAGACAGATGCCTGGTGACAAAGCCATGGCCTCAAGCTCAATGCCAAAAAGTGCATTGTCATCCCCTTTGGTAAAAACTCTGTACCCATGAGCTACCACATACGTGTTAATCTACTTAACACTGAAAGTGTGATAAGAAACCTTGGGACACAGGTGGACAGTAGTCTATCCTTTGATAATCACATCACCACAGTAGTCAGGAAATCCTTCTATGTGGCACTCCTCATCACAAAAGGTTTCTCATCCAGGAAAAAAGAGGTCATTGTTCCCCTCAACTCATCACTCATTAGACCCATTATAGAGTACAACGCCCCTTTTGGTATGTACCTCACAAGACATCTACTACAACTTGAAAGGCCACAGAAATGCCTCACAAAGAGGATTACCGGCCTCAAACAGATGCCCTATGCAGACCATCTCAAAAAACTCCAGGTTTACTCCATATCACCTACTCAGAGGCGATCTCTGCCTAACATACAAAGCTATGTCAAACCCAGAGCTGCTGGATATGCTCCACTTAAAGAAATCCCAATTTCTCCGAGCTACATGCTCTAGGGACCTAAACCTTGTCACCACAATAAACAGAACATGCTGGAGGGATAGATTCCTGTCCCAAAGACTTCCCATACTCTGGAACAAACTACCTGTCTATATCAAACAAAGCTCCTCATTAGCACTCAAGAAAAATCTTCATGATTGGATGGGAAATAGGAAATTCACCCTGGGGTCACCTCTGTGGCTCTGCCTGACAGGGGCACAGGAAAATATTTTTCTTGGGTGGTGAAAGCCAGGGTAATATTGAAATGATCTAACAATTGAGTGGCTAACAGTTGCCCTTGTGTGTATGCCTATAACACTGCTACCATACGTTGCAGCCGAGTGTTAAGAGGATAGTTCCTTAGCTGAATAAATGTTTTGAAACATTTAGGAATAAATGTCCAAAAATACTAGGTCAAGGAATTATTCCATGCATCTGTGCCTGCCGTGTAAACTAACCCATTCCTCAAAAGCTAACATACTGTAAATATATCTTTATCATTCCATTCGGGAAGGGTTTGTAACACTCTCGACTACTGATATAACTAAAAAGGGTTGCTGCCCCTATAATGTCTACAGCCTGCCCAGCATGTTTCCATGGTGTGGCTTCCAATTCTTTGAGTCGGTCTCTTAAAAGCTTTACCTCTTCAAGTAGTGCCCTGAGCTGTTGTGTACGTCTGTCTAGATCATACTGCATCTGTTTATATTTTTCATATTTTCATAGCGCTTCCTCTGTTTGTTACTGTAAGCCCTCTAGCTGCTATCTGCATGGTTGGAATTCCTGTTCCGCTGTGTGATATTGTGCATTTTTCTCATGCTCTGCCTGTAATTCCTGTTGAGCAATTCATACTTTACTTCCCAATTATGAAGATATTCATATTTACATTTAGGTTCATAGGTTGGTACTAGGCTATCTGCCCAAAGGCATTTATAAGCCTAGCCGGAATGTGTTGGCTTTCGCCGCCCCCTTAGATTAGTTCCCAGTGCCTCTGTCCAGCAGAGCAACAGAAGTGATCCCTGGGGTAAACTTCCTGTTTCCCATCCACTCGTCAAGGATTCTCTTGAAGAGTGTTAGCAAGAAGCTCTGCATAACGTAGATTGGAATCTTGTTCCAGAGCATGGGAAGTCTCTGGAACAGGAATCTATCCCTCCAGCATATCCTGTTTATTGTTGTCATGAGGATTAGATCCCTAGAGCATGTGGCTCGAGGGGATATGGTTTTCTTTAGGTGGAGCATGTCCATCAATTCTGGGTTGGACATGGCCTTGTATGTCAGGCAGAGATCACCTCTGAGTAGGCGGTATAAAAACGAGTACAGCTGGAGTTTCTTCAGTCGAGCTGCATAGGGCATCTGTTTGAGGTCAGTGATCCTCTTGGTGAGGTACTTCTGTGGTCTTTCCAGCTGTTGCAGGTGTCTTGTAAGGTACATTCCAAATGGGGCATTGTACTCTATATGATGGGTCTGATGAGTGATGCTTAGAGGGGCACAATGACCTCTTTTGATCTGGATGCAAACCCTTTTGTGATTAGGTGGGCCACATAGAAGGATTTTATAATCACTTTGGCAATGTGATTATCAAAGGAGAGATTACTATCTACTTGGGTCCCCAGATCCCTTATTTCATCTTCCATATTTAGGGGGCTACCACCTATGTGGTAGTTTGTGGGTACTTTGTTTTTTCCAAAGGGGTTGACTATGCACTTTCTGGGATTTAGCTTGAGACCATGGATTTGACACCAGGTATCTGTCTCAGTGAGACCCTTTTGTAGGATGTCTGTGTCAGCCGGAGAGTCAATTATAGCTTCTAATTTGCAGTCATCTGCAAACTTGTTCAGCCATAGTCCTCCTGTGCTTGCCTGTACTTCTGAGAAGTACATGCCGAACAGGAGAGGTCCTAGGACTGAGCCCTGGGGAATGCCACTTGTAATCGGTTTAGAGTCAGACCTAGCTCCCACAACTCTTACCATGTGGGTTCTGTCCGTGAGCCAGTTTGCAACCCATCTCATAACATAGGGGTTTATTTTCAGGCTGGTGAGTTTGTCTATAATACCAGAATGGGGAATGGTGTTGAAGGCCTTTGCGAGGTCTAGGTAGGCTGTGTGGACCACCTTTCCCTCATCTATAGCCTTGGTAACTGTCTCAGAGAAGTCCACCAGGTTTAGGAAGAATAATCTGCCCTTAACAAAACCAAACTGGGTAGGGTCCAGTGTTTGGAGGTTCCCAATGTCTCTGTTAATGAGATCCATGATGATGCGCTCCATAGCCTTGCAAACCAAGCTAGTCAGGCTTATAGGGTGATAGTTCCCGAGGTCTGTTGTGGCTCCACCTTTGTGGAGCGAAATAACCAATGTTAAGTTGTCTATCTCGCCTTCATTCTTGCTGGATGGGTTCGGAGCCTTGGCCACTCTAAAAGCTCGAGAGTTGGATCCACCGGCTCAAGGCTCCCCTTATATCCCACAATGCTAGGCAGTATTACCTCAGATCTCGTTTGCCGCTACAGCTATAGAGGTGTGTTGCTTTTACCGGCTCCAGGTTAGTGTACCAAATAGTTTTAAAAACTTAGTAAACCCCTTTTAAATTAGTTTTTTGGTTAGTATCCCCTTATTTTAAAGGTTTCTATTCCCTTTCCTGTGTTTTTCTCCCACTCCTTACCACAAGAACTTATCTGTTCTTCCCTTAGGCCTTCGGGCCCTCCTATCCCTCAGAGAGTGTGTGTGTGTTTTTCTGTAGGGACTTAAGATTTCTAAACTACTTACTTTAAATCAGTTTAAGTTAGTTTAAATTAGTTTAAAATTACCTTTACTTACTCTACAGTGTAATCGGTGTGTTTGTGTTGAGTGTGATTGCACTTGTTTTGTGTCATGTCTAAGGATTCGAAGGTCTCAGGCTTCAAGAAGTGTGACTCGTGCTGTCAGAAAATGTCTCTGACAGACGGTCACACTTCTTGTGTCTACTGCCTGGGACCTTTACACCTGCAGGACTCTTGTGCTGTATGCCATGGCTTCAGCCCTAGAGTCCTGCAGGAAAGAAAGAACAAGCTTATTTTACGGGGCTTGTTAAAGCCTGAGGGTCCCCCGACTGCATCTTCGGGCAAACCCTCTAAGGCTTCTAGGTCTTCGGCTCCAGTTACTGAGTCGGCACCTAAGACTTCTAAGTCTACTCCTGCATCGGCTCCGGCTGGAGCCGATGAGACTCTAACTTCCACTTCGGTGGTTCCCTCGGCTCCGGCCGGAGCTGAGGTTTTGGAAATTGCTAAGTCGGCTCCGATCAGGCTTTTGGAGCCGACCTCTAGGAAGAGGTCAAGGTCACCGTCCCTCGGCTCCATTCATTCGGCTCCAGCTTCTCCCCTGCTGTCTGAACGGAGCAATAGATCGCACTCCTCTAGGTCTTCGAGGCTTTCGGACCATGACCTTCAGAGGGTAGTGAGTCGACTTCTTAAGTCCGAGGCACTGGCCCAGATGCTTCAGAGCCCGACTCATCAGTCGATGCTCAACCCTATTTCTCAGAATATTCCTCCTCCGACTCCTTTGAGCTCGGAGCCGGGGCGTTTCGGACCCGAGACTGTGATACCGTCGGAGACGATACAATTGTCTTCGGCTCCGTCGTCGGCTCCGATTTCTTCCTTGGAAGAATCTCGGCGCCGGACTTCCCTCGTCGGCTCCGAGGGGGTGAGTGGCATCGGACCCTTGTCCGACCCCGCTCTCCCTCTCGGTGCTTCGGCGCTGGTGAGTTCGGCTCCGACATCGGCCTCGGAGCCATCGCTGTCAGTGCCGAGGGAGGTTTTCAGCTTTTTGGAGCGGGGACCTCTGGCTCTGCCTGACAGAGGTGCGTTCGAGGTCATGCGGAGTGTGTTGGAACCTGGTTCAACTCCACAGTCGGCTCCGTCCGCCCCTCCCTCTTCGGTGCCTCAGGTTATGTCTACTCACTCCCTCATCCCAGACCGCAGAGAGCCAGCTCCTCAAGAATCCCCTGTGGGGATCTCATCCTCTTCCGAGGCCTCTCCTGAATTGGCAGGGGAGCCCCCTAGGAAGAGAAAGTGTAAGAGGAAGCACATAGACTCACCTGAGTCTGTCACCTCTGACACAGATTTAGAGGATTCCGAGGGTTTCCCCATTCCTTCTGAAGATGTCTCCTTTGCAGACATTCTAGAGATCCTGAAACAGAGGGGAAATTGGCCAACCCTTAACCCTTCGGAGGATGAATCTGTGTATCTTGAGGCGTTTGGCTCTCGCCCTTCCACCTCCTGGGTGTCCCCCCCCTTTGACCCCCTCATGCAGGTGATAGCTAAAAAGGCTTGGACGGCTCCTGACTCTGTGGACCCTACCCCCAGGAGACCTTCAAAGTTTATCACAGCACCAGCAGATAAGCAATTTCTGACTAAGGGAGTTTCTGTGGATGCTATGGTGGTAGCTGCTGCCACTAAGAAGGAGCTAGCTGATCCTTCGGTGCCTGTCCATCCTCCTAACAAGGAATCTAGGTCTATGGACAGGTACGGGACAGGTACGGGAAGCGGATGTTTTCGTCAGCGACCTTTGCTATGCGTTCGCTGAACTACCTCTGTCATTTCACTCATCTTCAAAGAGACCTGATCAAGGAAGCGAGTGAGATGTTAAAGGATCCTACAGCTGCGGGTTTTCAGGATAAGATGAACACTCAGCTGGCTACCCTAAATTCTATAGCTAACTCCTCCATGCACCTCCTTTCATATGCGGCTGATGGAGCGAGCAGAGCCGCAGGGACAGGTGTGGCCTTACGCAGGCATGCCTGGATGCGGCTGTGTAATTTTGCGGACCCCTTTAAAACGTCTTTCACTAATTCCCCGTTTGATGGATCGTCTCTTTTTGGTCCTCAAGTGAAAGAAACCTTGACAAGGTGCGAGACAGATGGCAAAACTCTTTCTGCCGTCGGAGTCCGTTTTTCTACTCCTTCTAGACCTTACCCCAAAGGCCAGAAAAGTGGAAAGATGTGGTTCCGCAAACAATCTCAAGGAACTTTGCCTGACGCACAGAGTCGGTTCCCCTCTAGAGGCAGAGGGGGGAACAATAATGGTAGACGTCACCCTAGAGGCAGGGGGGGGTCCGCAGAACCAGGGCAATCGAGAAACCTTTTCCGATAAGCCCTTCCAGCATCCCTGAGGTGTTGCCCGACTGTCCACCTTCGGAGGCAGTCGGGGGAAGATTATCACTGTACCCAGAAGCCTGGCGATCCCTAACTCAAGACAAGTGGGTACAGTCCATCATTTCCGAAGGCTATTCCATTCCGTTCTTTCGCATTCCAAACCAATCCAAAAAATCCCTTCCAGATGTTCCACCCGCTCAAAGGGATCTAGCAGCATTGGAAATTTCAAAGCTGCTTGCAAAAGAGCCATTCAGCCAGTGCCAGCAGACCAGCAAGGATCCGGAATCTACTCCAGGTTCTTTTTGGTTCCAAAGAAAACAGGGGACTGGAGACCAATTTTGGATCTCAGTATCTTGAACAAGTCTGTCAAGAAAACAAGATTTTGGATGGTCACGCTACAATCCATCCTACCCCTATTGGGAAAGGAAAACTGGATGTGCTCTATAGACCTTCAGGATGCGTACTATCATATAAAAATGAACAGACGCTCCAGGAGATTCCTCCGCTTCAGGCGGGGAACCAGTCACTTTCAATTCAGAGCCCTGCCCTTTGGACTCACCACTGCCCCCCGGGTGTTTACCAAATGCATGGCAGTGGTAGCTTCTCATCTGAGACGTCAAGGATTCCAGGTGTTTCCATACTTAGACGACTGTCTCCTCACAGCTCCTACCAAGCATCTTCTTCTGATTGCCAGAGACTACACCTTTCACATTTTTCAAAAGTTAGGTATCTCAATAAATTGCGAAAAGTCTGTTTTGTCACCTTGTCATGTTATTACCTTCATAGGCGCAAATCTAGATACAGTCAACATGTCTGCAAGACTTACAGATCAAAGAATAGCAGACATACACAAACTGGTCTCCCTTCTATTCCACAGCAACAGAGTCAAAGTCAGATTGGTTCTAAAAGTACTGGGGATTATGGCGGCTGCTATCCCTCTACTTCTTTTAGCCAGATTTCACATGAGAATCCTTCAATGGATGCTCTTCACACAGTGGTCGTACCAGCAACTTCCGATGTCCCACACCATTGTGATTATGCAAGCATGCAGGAATCATCTTCTTTGGTGGATTTCTTCCCCCCAGCTCTTCCTAGGAAGACCCTTTGTCCTTCCCCCTCCGGTTGCTACTCTGACAACGGACGCCTCCCTGATCGGGTGGGGGGGGCATTATCAGGGCAGAACAGTCCAGGGCATATGGCAACCAATCGAATGCCACTTGCATATAAATTTTCTAGAGATGAGAGCAGTGCTTTTAGCGTTGCAAGCCCTTCAAGACTCTCTTCCCTTGGGAACGATAGCAATTCAGATGGACAACATGTCTGTAGTGTGGTATATCAACAAACAAGGTGGAACCAAGTCCTACCCCCTATGTCGAGAAGCACTCAGACTGTGGCAGCATTTTCTGATAGCAACGCACATTCCCGGGAAGTCCAATCTTATCGCGGACAAGTTGAGCAGAGCTATCCTCATGCCTCACGAGTGGTCTCTGAAAGATTCTATCTTGGAGAAAGTTTTTCTCAAGTGGGGTCAGCCTTGCTGCGACCTTTTTGCTACTCCCCAAAACAGCAAGTGCAAAGATTATTTCACCCTCTTCCCCTTACCAGGCCAGCCCAGCAGAGACGCTCTAGTCCAAGTTTGGCCCCGGGGACTTCTGTATGCATTCCCTCCCTTCCCACTAATCTCTCAAGTGATACAGAAAGCTATCGCTCAGAAGGCCTCATTGATCCTCATTGCTCCTTACTGGCCTCGACAGGTTTGGTTCCCCTTTCTACATCAATTTCTGTTGGAGCAACCCTGGCATCTGGACTTAGTTCCAGATCTTTTGATCCATCATTCAGGTCAGTTTCATCGCTCCCTCCCATCTTTGAACCTCACTGCTTGGTTCCTCCAGTTCCAACCTTAGCCAGGCTTCCTCAAATATCTCACACTGTTCGAGATATTTTGATAGCTTCCCATAAATCTTCCACTCGAAAGATTTATCTTAGTAAGTGGAAACGTTTTGCCTATTGGGCTCAAGGAAGGGACTTAGATCCTTTCACTGCTCCCATCCAAATAGTTCTTGATTTTCTAGCTGAACTCTTTCACGCAGGTTCATCTCCTTCTACTCTCAAAGTTCAATTGGCAGCTATATCTAACTTTCATGTGGGCATTTCAGATTCTGCCATCATGTCTCACAAGCTTTGCAAAGCTTTTTTGAAGGGAGTTTTTCTTCTCAGACCTCCTATAAGAAATCCTCCTCCTTCTTGGGACCTTAATTTAGTTCTCACATCTTTGATTCTTCCCCCTTTCGAACCTGCAGCTTCCTGTTCATTGAAATTGCTATCCTGGAAGACTCTCTTTCTGGTAGCCATTACTTCAGCTAGAAGGGTCTCAGAACTTCATGCACTCAGCAGTCGTCCACCGTATCTATTGTTTCATAAAGACAGGGTGTCCTTATGAACCAATCCATCTTTTTTACCTAAAGTAGCCTCTGCGTCTAACCTAAATCAAAGCATTGACCTCCCTGTGTTTTTTCCTAACTTTTCTAACAGGTCTGAACAAAAATTGCATTGGCTAGATGTTCATCGTCAGTTAAGGTATTATTTGGATAGGACCAAACAGATCAGAAAAACTGACCAGTTGTTTGTCTCTTATGCAGAAGCAGAAGGCAGAAAGGGACTTTCAGTTTCGAAGGTATCACTCTCCAGATGGCTAACATCTCTGATTTCCTTTGTTTATGAAATTAGACACCAAAAGCTGCCTAACAAACCTAAAGCCCACTCCACCAGAGCTTTGGCTACTTCTATAGCCTTCCAAGACAGGCTGCCTATTGACACCATTTGTGCAGCGGCTACTTGGGCTACTCCTCACACTTTCATTTCTCATTATAAGTTGGATTTAGCTTCTAGACATAGAGCTAACTTTGGTTCCACTGTTCTCAAGAGTCTGTTCCGATAGGCCACCCGGGACAAGGTGCTAGGGACGCGGTCCCATCCAGCAAGAATGAAGGCGAGATAGACAACTTAACATATAGAAGTTATGTTCTTACCATAACGTTCCATGTTAGTTGTCTTCTTCTCGCCTTCTTTCTTGCGTCCCACCCTCCTTCCCCCTAGCCTGGACAGACCTAGAGGAGTTTGATTGTGACCTCTCTTTCTACTACCTCTATTGCTATAGGTATATGCTCTGCTGTGCATATATTCCTTGATCAGGCTACAGGTCACCTTCTTCCCTTCCTTTTTATAGAGGTGGGTTCTCCCATTTCCAGTAGTTCTGTTTTTTTTTTATTATTGGCTGGGCCTAGCTTACAAACGAGATCTGAGGTAATACCGCCTAGCATTGTGGGATATAAGGGGAGCCTCGAGCCGGTGGATCCAACTCTTGAGCTTTTAGAGTGGCCGAGTCGGAGCCGAGGTCGGCTCCGAACCCATCCAGCAAGAAAGAAGGCGAGAAGAAGACAACAACTAACATGGAACATTATGGTAAGAACATAACTTCTATTTGCTGTGCGTCACTCTATGGGCAAGTAGTCTGTGAAGAGGCTAAGTTTGAACAGTGTGTTTAGGTGAGGGGTTAGTTCATCTTTGAGTTTGTGTAGGACACAGTCTGGGACACCATGTGGTCCCACTGATGCTGTGTTTTTGGCTTTGGAGAGGGCTGTTTTAACATGAGTGTCTGTGATTTCAGGGGCAGTACATTCTTCTGGTATGGTTATGGGCCCTTTTGGGGGTGAGAGGGGGTGAAGTTTGCACTGAACCTGTCTGCCAGGATGTTGCCAATATCAGTCGGTTCAGTGTACTTTGTGCCATTCTGCATTAACTCAGAGCAGATCTGGGAATTTCCCCTTAGATTCTTGACATAGCTAAAGAATTCCTTGTGATTTTCTTTGGAGTCCTTGGCAATATTTCTTTCAAAGCTAACCTTGGATGATTTTATGAGGGATTGTAGTTTCTTGCTGACACTGATCAGGGATGTCTTCTTTTCTTGGGATTTTAGTCTTTTCTGTACTAGTTTCCTCCTTCTATTGTATAGCTTGTTTATGGCAGGGGTCCACCAAACTTGTTTCCTTTTCTTGAAGGAGTGAGT
>NW_025052368.1:0-12110 GCF_019279795.1 Protopterus annectens | reverse complement strand
TTTTGTTATTGTGTTACTTCGGAATATATGTCCGTTTCATTCCATTTTACAAAGGGAATACATTTACATGTGTACAATACTGTCAGGGGCTTTTAGTGCTTATTTACAAAAAAAAGGTTGTTGTGGGGCTCGAACCCTGCCTGCCTACTCTTAGGCGGCAACTCTACCGCTAAGCTATTACTTCTTGGCTTACTTTGCATATTTACTTTTGATATCCTTTTCCACTGATTGCTAACTGTGATTGCGCTAGTAACACACCTGTAGCGCACATGGGCGCACAATGCTACAAACATTCTTGAGGGTACGGGTTAAAAAAAAAAAGGTTTTAATTTAATTTTATTACATCTTCACTTTATACAGTGATGGTCTATCGGGGCATGTGTTGTGTAGTGTGTTTATGCACATTTCATGGCCTCTCTCGTGGCTGTTTACTTTCAGCCATTCTAGTCTTCGGGCGTGTCCGCTTGCAGGAAGCTTAGCCTACAGACACGCCCCTACTCTCTTACACGGACCGTGTAAGAGTTACTAGTGTGATTCAGCATGCCTTATGCACCTCATGCATATGCATGACATGCTGACATCACACAGTTTCACTGCAGCCTCCGTGTAAGAGTTATAACTCTTACACGGAGGCTTCCTGAATCTGGCCCGTTATCTTTGCAGTTACCTCACACTCTATACAAACTCACTTGGTAACTGATAGCTATTCATTTAAAATATCAGTTTAAATATTAAATGTGCCCTTGAAATGCTATTGACATTTTGACAAAATATAATCTGAACTGTAAAATGAATGACTTGAAAGAATTGAAGTAATGCATAGATTTCAAAGACAGTTCTTGACACTACAGTAAAAGTAAAAATATATATTCACAAGGAAGTATTGAAATATTTTAGTCTTCCAGTTAAAATAGCTTAGTGTCAACATTATGCAATATCAGAAAGTTTGAAGAGCTAGGAAATTACTATTCTTTGTCTTTATAATGATTATTAGACAGATGTTAGACTCTGCTTTGTTTAATGAATAGTGGCATATGTTTATGAGGAAAAGTGGACTCAGTTACTCACATTGGACTACACATTCCTGGAAACTCAGCTGAAATGTTTCCAAATTACTTGTGAATTTAAATGAAACTGCCTGATTAATAAGCATAATTTACTTTAACAACATGAATTCATAAGCTATCTGCTGTATATATGGTACATTATATACGCCACTTGCATATGACAATCTCTAGAGCACAATCGAAAAAAATACATATTTGTGCAACATGCTATATTTGCACTAACCATACATTCTAAACTCAATTGGCAACTGACAAGTTATTTATTTGAAACAGTCTAAATATTAATTGTACCCTTGAAATATTGTTGCCATTTTGACAAAACAAAACCTGAATTGAAAAAGGAATGATTTGAAGAAGTGAAGTATTGCACAGATTTCAAAGACAACTATTGACACGACAATACAAGTAGAAATGTATACATGCAAGGAAAAATTGAAATGCTTTATACTTTTAGTTAAAATAGCTTATTGTTAACTTTTTGCTTTATCAGAAAAATTAAAGACCTAGGAAATTATTTCTAATTTGTCTTTGTAATGTTTACTAAAGTGATGTTAGTCACTGACTTGTTTAATGGATTGCAAGTCATGTACAAGACAGACTACTGAATGTTATTTCTGTTTACCTATGTTTGCTGAATTTCTTATATTAGTACTGATTTAAAACAAGGGAAAGAAAGGGAAGGGAAAACTCTGTTTTTGGTCAAGGGAGGAGAGGCTTAAGAGTGTTCTAACTGCCCCGAGAGCTCTCTAAGATGCTCTAAATATTACCTAAGGTAAGTCTTGGTTACCATATAGGTACCTTCACATTCATTCTAAACCTGATGTGATTACCCATTCTGGAAGCAGGAGGTGCCCTATGCAGGATGGGAATTGTCAAGGTGATCATAGTTCATTCTTAGACTCTGCTTTGTAAATCTATAAATATATAAAAGCACTGCACACTAGAATGTAGGGCGCCTCTACTCAAGAGTCAGGATACCACTGATAAGCCCTGTCCTTTCATAAGTGTAAGTTGAAGTTGGTGAGCTGAAGAGTGGGAAAGTAAAGGAAGACAGTACACCTACAGTAAATTCATATTTCATTGGTAATCACTCAGTCTCCTGCAGAGTCCTTTTAGTCAAATTATTTTAGTAATAATCTATTTGTTGTTGGCTTATTTAGTATATGCTCCTCTGTTGCATTTAATTTATCCAAAATGACATATCTGACATGTTTGGTATCTCTTAAGGGTAACTAAATATTGGATATTTTCTAAGTCAACATAATAATTGTTTACACTACTAACATTCCATCCTGATATATAAAATACTATAGAATAATAATAGAATAATATAGCAATAACCCATGCCTGGGTGTGGGTAATGCTAAATTTACCCACGGTTAGCGTGGTTTGGTCCCGGCGAGAAGCCAGAGTTAACAAAGCAAACGTGAGTTTAACATTACCACCAGGCGTGGTATTATCTATGACATTATTTAAGAAAAGAAACTGTTACTTTTCTTAAATAATGGCATATATAATGCCTGTTTACTGCCCTTCCGCAGATGTCTGGCATCCGCGGCAGTTCTGATGTACTGCCTGCGCGGTACATCAGCTGTGAGCAAAAGCAACAGAAAGCAAGATCTCCGTTGCTTTTTTTTGTGTTTAAGCTATGTTAAATGAGTTTAACATGGCGAGACAGTTACAAAATAAACGGACATCTCCGTTGCTTATTTTAAATGTCTCGCTATGTTAAACTCATTTTAACATGTAACTCAACGGAGATCTTCTTTCTCGACTTTTTTAAAACACTGCCTAAGCTATGTTAAATGGGTTTAACATGGCGAGACAGCTTTAAAATAAGCAGCGATCTCGGTTGCTTATTTTAAAACTGTCTCATATATTAAACCCATTTTATAAGACAATGTTTTAAAAAAAATAGTTATCTAATGGAAAAAGTCCGGTGACGGACCTTTTTCCATTAGTATAACTCGATTTACACGTGCACGTTTTGGGGGGATCATGGTATAATATAGAATTTCATATCTCTTTTAAGAAAATTCTCCATATAATAATTTAACATATGAAGCTCAGTTGATATTATTGGCTAAAGGTATGAGTGATAATCCAATAGATCTATCTTTTTCTATTGGATTAGAAATGACTTTCATTCCATGTTTAATGGGAAATTCATATTTACTTGTATTTGATACTTTAGAATTAATGTTTTATAGAAGTACTTTTTTAAAACCTGACCAGAATTTTACCCTACTTGTATTTAAAGAAGAAAGAACATTAAATTACACTCCCAAGTTTCATAGTTTCATACTATAGTTTCATAGTATAGTACTAGGCTATCTGCCCTAGGGCATTTATAAGCCTAGCCAAAGTGTATGTGGCTTTCGCCACCCCATGTAATGATACAAAAGTGTACAAATTAAATTTATTTGACTGTGCCTCTGTCTAGTAATGACACAGAGATGACCCCCAGGGTAAACCTACGATAACCCATCCATTCGTCAAGATTTCTCTTGAAGAAAATCAGTGAGGAGCTCTGCCTAACATGGACTGGGATCCTGTTCCAGAGAGCGGGAAGCCTCTGGGTTATGAATCTGTCCCTCCAGCATGTCCTATTCATATTTGTGCTGAGGTTTAGATCTTTAGCTCTCATGGTTCTGATGGATTTGGATTTTTTGAGGTGGAGCATGTCCATTAATTCCGAATTGGAAATGTCCTTGTACGTCAGGCACAGATCACCTCTGAGCAGGCGGTATGCTACTGAATAGAGCTGGAGATTTTTTAGTGTGGCAGCATATGACATATGTTGGAGACCCTTGATCCTCTTGGTAAGGTACTTTCGGGGTCTCTCCAGCTGCTGCAGGTGCCAGGTGAGGTACATACCAAATGGGGCATTGTACTCAATCATAGGCCTGATAAGGGAGGAATATAAGGGTACAATGACATTCTTTGATCTGGATGTGAATCCCTTCATAATAAGGTGGGCAAGGTAGAAGGTCTTTCTAACCACTTTGGCGATGTGGGTGTCAAATGAGAGGTCACTGTCAACATGGGTCCCCAGGTCTCTGATTACTTTTTCCATACTTAATGGATTACCACCTATGTGGTAATTTGTGGGTACTTTGTTTTTTCCAAAGGGGATGACTATACATTTTTTGGCATTTAGTTTAAGGCCATGACTCTGGCACCAGTCGTTTTTTTCTGTGAGGCCCTTCTGAAGGATGCATGTGTCAGCTGGTGTATCGACTATGGCGCCTAGTTTGCAGTCATCTCTGAAACTTTGTCAGCCACAACCCCCCCTATGTTTGCCTGCACATCTGAGAAATAAAGGCCGAACAAGAGGGGTCCCAAGACAGAGCCCTGTGGGACTTCTCTTGTGACTGGCTTAGTGTCTGACATAGCTCCAGCTATTCTGACTTTGTGGGTTCTGTCCTTTAGCCAGTTTGCAACCCATCTTGTGACAAATGGGTTTACATTTAAGCTGTTGAGCTTGTCTATGATGCCTGAGTGGGGTATTGTGTCGAAGGCTTTTGCCAGATCCAGGTAGGCTGTATGAACTGCTTTGCCTTCATCGATTGCTCTAGTGACTGTTTCAAAAAAGTCCACCAGGTTTAGAAGGCAGAATCTGCCTTTTACAAAGCCAAATTGGGTAGGGTCAATTGTCTGTAGGTCCCCGGTGTCTTTGTTTATGAGTTCCATAATGATCCTTTCCATAGCTTTGCAGACCAGGCTGGTTAAGCTTATGGGGTGGTAGTTTCCAGGGTCCATAGAAGTGCCACCTTTGTGGAGTGGGACCACTGTTACTGTACGCCAGTGTTCAGGGACATATCCTGTAGCAAGGCTAAGATTAAACAGCATTCTTATGTCTTGGGTTAAGCTCCTCTAGGAGTTCACGTACGCGGCCTGGGACACCATCTGGTCACATGGATGCTGTATTTTTAGCTTTGCTGAGAGCAGCTCTCACCTGGACATCTGAGATGTCAGGGAGGTTGCATTCAGCTGAGATAATTATTTCATCTTTTGGGGGAGAGGGAGGGGAGAAATTTGCACTGAACCTGTCTGCCAGTATGTTGGCAATATCTGTGGGTTCAGTGTATTTTTTGCCATTATGAACTAACTCTGAGCATATCTGAGGGTTTCCTCCCAGATTTCTAACATAACTGAAGAAGGCCTTGTGGTTATCTTTAGTGTCCTTAGCGATTTTTCTCTCAAAGTCGGCCTTTGATGATTTTATGAACGAACGTAGTTTTTTGCTAGTGCTGATCAGAGATGCCTTCCCTTTATGGGATTTTGCTCTGTCTTGCAGTAGCTTCCTTCTCTTGTTATAAAGTTTGTTTATGGCTGGGGTCCACCAGATAGGATGCCTGCCTTTGGTGGAAAGGGTCTTGGTTTTATTTGGGGATTGCATGATCCATGCATTCTTGGAGATGTCTGTAGAAAGCATTTGTGAAGGATTCAGCAGTGTGGGATGTGGTTTCCACTGGCCCAGGGGGCTTGAAGGATACCATTTCAGCCTTACAGAGTGTAAAGTCGGCTTTTGAGAAGTTTCTCACTGTGGTCTTTTGTGCTGGGGGGGGAGGTGGGATATGAATATCTAGGGTTATTAGTTTGTGGTCTGATTTCACTAGTGAGGGGTATACTTCCGGTGTTGAGCATTTTGTCCCCATGTTTGTGATGACCAGGTCAAGTATATTATTTCCCCTTGTGGGGGAGGTGACCAGTTGTTCCATCACATTTGAGTTGATGAATTCCAGGAACCTTTGGGCTAGGGTGTTGGGGCTTGAATAATGCACCCAGTCTATGTTTGGGTAGTTGAAGTCTCCCAATATGATGGTATTTGGTGAGACATTCATATCCTCCAGTGTCTTCAGGAAGGCTGAATGGAGTTCCTGAGATTGAGAGGGTGGTCTGTAGCATGCTGCTGTTGTATAGCAGTTTTGCCTACGGTTAGTTGCACATGGATGGTCTCAGATGCTTTGCGTTGCCACTAACCTGGAGGTGTGTGCCTAATGAATATGGACACTCCCCTCCTTTTGTGGTTCGGCCCAGGTTTTGGGGCCGAAATCATGATACGAGGTAAAACCTGGTAGGGCTGGGGTGCTCTCAGGAGCCTTGAACCAGGTTTCAGTTACTGCACAGACATCAATGCTTTCCATACTGAGGAGTGCTTTGAGAGCCTGCATCTTGAGATTTAGACTTCTGGCATTGAGCAGCATTACCCTTAGTTTTTTTCCTTTTTTGTTTTCTAAGGTGGTGGGTTTGTCTTTTGAGCCTTGCCTAAAAAAGGCACTAATGGGGGTGGCAAGAGCCTTAGCCAATATCCGGAAGCCCAGTGGTGACAGGTGCAAGCCGTCCCTTGCGAAGCAGCGTGGCTTGTCCAGCATGTCATCCCAAACAGACAGACATTGGATCCCCCTAGAATAACACCAGTAATTGAGCCAATTATTAAAGCTGATCATCTTGTCTTTGTATTGTGGCATCATTCTTGGTGAGGGCAAGATGCTGCTCAGAGTCAGGGTCATACCAGCCTGGGCTACATAATCAGAGAGCTCCTCTATGTCTCTTTTCATGTAGTCCAAAGAGGTACGTCTCAGGTCAGTCATGCCGGCATGGACAATGACGGAGTCATATTTGTACTTGCTTTGGAGTGACCTGAGTGCTTGTGTTATGTGGTGGATCCTAGCACCCGACAGGCAGCTCACCATTACCCTCTCTTTGTTCAGCCTGGTAAGTGGGACATCAGTGTGTCTGACTATAGAGTCACCTATTACTAGTGTATCAGGCATGGTGTTTCACCTTAAGGGCTGTGATTGTTTGGCACACTGACTTTGTGTACTATGTGTTGCATGTGCAGTGTTTTGAGGTGGTGTTTTCTTGGGTGTCTGCTTTGGGAGCCCCTGTTGTTTTGGTAAGTTTTTTATTAGAGCCTCCGAGTATGTCTTTGTGTTTTCATGTGTTTGGTTTGCAGTTGTGGTTGGTTTATGTGAGACTAGGTTTGTTGTGTGTGTGGTTACCTTCTCCTCATGACTGGTCTTGCTAGTCCTGTGTTGAGAGAGTTCAGCCTCCAGTTTGGCTATATAGTTGTATCTCTCACATGTGTTTGTTGGGAGGAGGAGAGGGTTGTCTGTGTACATGAGACAATTGTAACATTGTCTCAGGATTCCCAGATTAACCAGCTGAACTGGAGAGGACATCAGTAATATACCACTCGAAATGCCAGAATAGTATAAGGGAGTGATGTGAAACTGGGTCAGAGAGAGGACTTTGAAGGGAAGTGGGTATTAACACGGGTTGTAGGTGGATGTAGTGCTTACGTTAGTTTAAGGGTGCTTCACTTGAAAGAAAGGTTTTAGGAGCAAGTGCTAGGCTTATAATATAGTGAATAGACTGATTTTATTGAAAGTAGAGCTTTCTTAAGGGAAAAACTGAAGTGCAGACTTGGCGGAGCCTGTTTAACTGGCGCTGAGCTATGTGCACAATCGCGCAAAGCTGTGCAAACACGGATTTTAAACAGGGAACTTCAAAAGAGCTGGAAATGGTCCAAAATGACCAATTCCTACAAGCTCTTGTACTGAGGTCACTCCTTCAGGGACAGATAGGCTGCTCAAGGCTCCCCACTCCCACTGGCGAGCAAAGAAACTTCCTTCTATCCAAGTAAGGCACTGGACAACACAAGAACTACACCACAGTCCAGAATACAGCAAAGCCTGTATAATGGTCTAAACTAGTCGAGAAAAGGCGGGAAAACAAGGATATTTTTTGGGTTTTTTTGTTTTTTGGGTTAAAAAGTACACAGAAATGCAGGAAAAACAGTAATAAACACTTACACAGGCTAGCACACTTTAGTGGGCAGCCTCAACAGTTAAATTTAACAAACAAACTTTTGACCAACTGTAATTTAAGTGCAGATAATGTACAATGCAAAAACCAGGTAATAAAGCAGTTTAAACTTGTTCAAAGTAAGAAAAAGAAGGTCTCTCAGGTAAAACAGTAAAAAAATACTTAGATCAGGAAAGTAGTCGCTTTTCTCAGTTCTCTGCTGCTAGCACCACTCTGCAGGACCACAAGGAGCTGTTTCTGAGTAGGATAGCCAGAAAAAAATGCTCAGAGGCGTATTTTAAACAGGTAACTTCAAAAGTGCTGGAAATGGTCCAAAACAACCAATTACTACAAGATCTTGTGCTGAGGTCACTCCTTCAGGGACAGATAGGCTGTGCAAGGCTCCCCACTCCCACTGGTGAGCAAAGAAACTTCCTTCTATCCAAGTAAGGCAATGGACAACACAGGAACTACAACACAGTCCAGAATACAGCAAAGCCTGTATACTGGTCTAAACTAGTCGAGAAAAGGCGGGAAAATAAGGATATTTTTGTTTTTTGGGTTAAAAAGTACACAGAAATGCAGGAAAAACAGTAATAAATCACTTACACAGGTTAGTGCATTTTAGTGGCAGCCTCAACAGTTACATTTAACAAACAAACTTTCGACCAACTGTAACTTAAGTGCAGATAATGTACAATGCAAAAAACAGGTAATAAAGCAGTTTAAACTTGTTCAATGTAAGAAAAAGAAGATCTCTCAGGTAAAACAGCAAAAAATACTTAGATCAGGAAAGTAGTCACTTTTCTCAGTTCTCTGCTGCTAGCACTACTCTGCAGGACCACGAGGAGCTGTTTCTGAGTAGTATAGCCAGAAAAAATGCTCAGAGGCGGATTTTAAACAGGGAACTTCAAAAGAGCTGGAAATGGTCCAAAACGACCAATTACTACAAGCTCTTGTGCTGAAGTCACTCCTTCAGGGACAGATAGGCTGCTCAAGGCTCCCCACTCCCACTGGTGAGCAAAGAAACTTCCTTCTATCCAAGTAAGGCAATGGACAACACAGGAACTACACCACAGTCCAGAATACAGCAAAGCCTGCATACTGGTCTAAACTAGTTGAGAAAAGGTGGGAAAACAAGGATTTTTTTTTTTTTTTTTTGTTTTTTGGGTTAAAAAGTACACAGAAATGCAGGAAAAAGAGTAAAAAATCACTTACACAGGCTAGCGCACTTTAGTGGGCAGCCTCAACAGTTAAATTTAAAAAAACTTTCGACCAACTGTAACAAGTGTAGATAATGTACAATGCAAAAAAAACAGGTAATAAAGCAGTTTAAACTTGTTCAAAGTAAGAAAAAGAAGGCCTCTCAGGTAAAACAGCAAAAAAATACTTAGATCAGGAAAGTAGTCACTTTTCTCAGTTCTCTGCTGCTAGCACCACTCTGCAGGACCACGATGAGCTGTTTCTGAGTAGTATAGCCAGAAAAAAACGCTCAGAGGCGGATTTTAAACAGGGAACATCAAAAGAGCTGGAAACGGTCCAAAACGTCCAATTACTACAAGCTCTTGTGCTGAAGTAACTCCTTCAGGGACCAATAGGCTGCTCAAGGCTCCCCACTCCTACTGGTGAGCAAAGAAACTTCCTTCTATCCAAGTAAGGCAATGGACAACACAGGAACTACACCACAGTCCAGAATACAGCAAAGCCTGTATACTGGTCTAAACTAGTCGAGAAAAGGCGGGAAAACAAGGATATATATATTGTTTTTGGTTAAAAAGTACACAGAAATGCAGGAAAAACAGTAATAAATCACTTACACAGGCTAGCGCACTTTAGTGGGTAGCCTCAACAGTTAAATTTAACAAACAAACTTTCGACCAACTGTAATTTAAGTGCAGATAATGTACAATGCAAAAAACAGGTAATAAAGCAGTTTAAACTTGTTCAATGAAAGAAAAAGAAGGTCTCTCAAGTAAAACAGCAAGAAAATACTTAGATCAGGAAAGTAGTCGCTTTTCTCAGTTTTCTGCTGCTAGCATCACTCTGCAGGACCACAAGGATCTGTTTCTGAGTAGTATAGCCAGAAAAAATGCTCAGAGGCGGGTTTTAAACAGGGAACTTCAAAAGAAAGCTAGAAAGTCGGTCCAAAACGCACTAGCTCAATTACTATAAGCTCTTTTTGTGCTGAGTGTACATTCTTCAGGGACAGACAGGCTGCTCAAGGCTCCCCACTCCCACTGGTGAGCAAAGAAACTTCCTTCTGTCCAAGTAAGGCAATACACACATAAAAAACATTCAATGTTATCAGAGAATATGGTATAAATACTACAATCAAAATTAAAAAAAAAAAGCAAAAAGTTTCTTCCAACAATAACTTGAAATGGATGTAACATTCTTATCATTAAATAGTAATGGCTTAAATAATGCAAATAAAAGATCAAACTTACTAAAATATTTAAATCTAAATAAGGCAAAAGTAGTATTTCTCCAGGAAACGCATTTTAAGACTAATAATAGCTTTATTTGGAACCTTACAGACTATACAGTCTTGGCTCAATCCTCCTATAGAACAAAGATAAAAGCAGTATCAATTCTCGGAAAGAAAAAACATAATCACTCCAAAAGTTATTTATAAATATGAAGACAAAGAAGGTTTACTAGCATTTGTTATAATTAAATTTAATAACAGAATATAGACCTTAGCTAATCTATATTGTTTCCCAGGAATTGGAGCAGGAACAGTTAAAAAAACACCCAGATTTTATTTCCGACAATTATAAAGGAAATCTTATACTGGGAAGTTTCTTTAATTATACCTTAGAAGCTTCTGAAACCACCAAGATGTCTTTTCGCATAGCAACTATTTCAAAATCCTTAAAAAGATGGATTGATTAATTTCATTTAATAGACACTTTTAAAGTAAAAGATGATGAATCCTTATTATTTTCCCCTAAATACCATAGATTTGGAACACAAACCAGAATAGACAAATTATTTTTAGTTCAAGATTTACAAACAAAAATCCTCAACTTCTCAATAGTTCCATGCCCCTTCTCAGATCATGACTCTGATAATGAAGCTCCGAATAGAGTTTAAACCTTTAATCCTCTCAACTAGAATTCCATCATATATCACAAAAATTAAAGAATTCAGATCCTGGATGTTGTCAGAAATACAATTATTTCTTGAAATTAATAATACAACAGAAATCAGTAGAGTCATCATTTGGGACTCATTAAAAGCGTATTTATTTCATAAGACCCTTACCTGGTACAAAAACAAAGTCAGTGAGTGGGAAACTGAATCATTAGACTTGCAAACCAGACTCTTGACAGCAAAATCTAAAAAAAGTCAGAATTGTCCTGAAGTCAAAAAAAAGAAATAGAGGAATTAAATAAAAATATAATGAAATTCTAGCAGACAAAACTTGTCTAGCCTTGGAAAAATTAAAAATAAACTCATTAGCCTCCTCCCCAAGATATCTACATAATGTATCTACAAGAATTAAAATACAGTCTAAAGCAAATAACATTGGTAGTATATATCATGAAAAGAAAGGGGAAAAAAGTATCCGATATAGGAGACATCCTTGAAGCATTTCAGTTATATTATGTGGAACACTTCAAGAAAGAAAATTTAGATACCAACCAAATAAACTCAGATACAAACCTTATCAATATTAAAAAAAATCCTGAAAACTTAAAACTAGACCTACAAAAACCTATATCCTACAAAGAAATTGTTGACAAGATAAAAGAAAGTGAATCTAACAAAGCTCCAGAGATAGATGGTATAATTACCGAAATTTACAAACTCTTCCCTTCAACAGTAATCTCCCTTTTTCATAAAACTTTGCTAGAAGTCCAGTCAGAAGCAAAAATACCACCCTCATGGAAATATTCTCTCATAACACCAATTATAAAAGATAATAAACCATCAGACCTTTGCACCTCATACAGACCTATATCATTACTGAATAATGATTACAAAATATTCATGTCAATACTAGCTAACAGAATGAAAATCCCACTTTCAAAGACAATTAATAATGATCAAACTGGATTTGTATATAACTGGCTCACACATGATATTAAAAGGATACTTACTCTTATAGATTATGTGAATAAAGAAGATAGAGAAACACTTGTAATTGGATTAGACATAGAAAAAGCCTTTGATTCCCTCAACTGGGAATATCTATTTAAAACTTTAGCATTATTTGAATTTCCT
>NW_025052367.1:0-11108 GCF_019279795.1 Protopterus annectens | reverse complement strand
TTCTAGAGGTCAGGGCAATTTCTTTCTGTTTCTCAGATGTTTTTGTGTTGTGAGCCTCAGCATTCTATTCTGCAGGGACAGCCAGTCCAAAGTCTCCAGATGACCCTACAGGGCATAGTTATCTCTTCCAATACTTCTCTGGAGCATCCCACCAAAGAACTCCCTAGGAAAAGGAAGTGCAAGAGGAGGCACTTGGACTCCCCTCAAGAGCCAATCACAGAAGATACTGATTTTGATGAGGGGGAAGGGTCCCAAAGATCACCACCTGATGTCTCATTTGGAGACATTTTAGAGATCCTGAAACAGAGATGTGGATGGTCTACCAACAACCCTTCTCAAGAGGTGTTGGTATTCCTGGAGGCATTTTGTACTGGCCCATCTACTTTCTGGGTGACTCTGCCCACTGATGAGCTCATTGATTTGATCTCTCAACAGGCATGGAAGGCTCTGTGGAGCCAATCCCCAAGAGACCACATAGGATCCTGGCACCACTGAAGGGAATTTTGGAACAAAGGAGTACCAGTGGATACTATGGTCGTGGAGGCAGCTACCAAGAAAGAACTCGTGAAACAGTTATTCCCTTAACAGGGAGTCTAGGTTGCTGGACAGGTTCAGGAAGTGTGTGTATGCATCAGTGACCTTTGCTGTCAGGTCCTTGAATTACTTGGTACATTTTACCAGATTACAGAAGGATTTGATCAAGAAACTGTCAAAATCCCTGTCAGGGACTAGCACTGCCGAGGCAGAGTCTTCTATTGCTTCACAGTTAGCAACCCTCTAGTCTGCCTCAAATTCCTGTATGAGGCTTATCTCACATGCAGCTAAAGGAGCATCAAGAGTGGTGGGTTCAGGCATTTCCATCAGGAGTCATGCCTGGATGCATCTGTGTTGCTTTGTGAACCCCTTCAGTTTATCGTTCATTAATGTTTCCTTTGATGGAAGCTCATTATTTATCCCTAAACTGAAAGACACCCTCTCCAGGTGCAAGAAACATGGCAGAACTCTGCTGTGTAGTACATTTTTGACCCCGTCAAAGAACCTTTTCCAGGGATCAAAGAGGTGGTCAAAAGATGTGATACAGGAAATCCTGGGGTCCTTTCCATGATCCATGGGGGAACTCAAATGGTAGATTCCACCCACATGGCACAGGAGGCTTGCAAAATCAGGGATCCAGAGATTTTTTTTCTGAGAGACCCTGTCAGCGCTCCTGCAAGGAGGCCCGATTGCCCACTTCTGGAGGCATTTGGGGGTCACTTATCCCTGCACAAGAAAGCCTGGCTAAATATAATGAAAGATACTTGGGTGCAGAGGATTACTTCCAGAGGCTATATAATTCCATTTTTTCTACCTCCACTGCTACAGAACAAAATTCCAGACTTTTCACCCAGTCAGAGGAAAATGGCAGCTTTGGAAATTCAAAAGCTGTTTGTAAAAAGAGTCATCCAAGAGGGTCCACCCACACCAGAAAGGATCTGGAACTTGCTCAAGATTCTTTTTAGTGCCAAAGAATTCAGGGAACTGGTGACCAATTTTGGATCTTAGCAATCTGAAAAAATCTGTTCAGCATACCAAATTCCAGATGGTCATGGTTCAGTCCATATTGCCTTTCCTGCACAAGGATGACTGGACTGGATGTACTCAATATATCTTCAGGATGTGTACTATCACACAAAAATGAACAGACCATCCAAGAGATATGTATGCTTCTGCCTGGGAGTCCGTCATTACCAATTCAGAGCATTGCCCTTTGGTCTCACCACAGCCCCAAGGGTGTTCAATAAATCATAGCAGTAGTAGCAGCTGAATTCAGACTGCAGGAATTCCAGGTGTTTCCATATCTAAGTTGTAAATAAATGTGTGCGATATACCTTTAAGAAGTTTTCCAGTGAGTCAACATATGCATATAAGTACTGAGCATGTGCAAGTAACAGTGCTATTTTGAGTGAGTATCCAGGGTGTGAGCATGCAAGTATGTAGTCAGTCAGTTAGAGAGTATGATTAAATGTAATGTTCCTGCCATCCATCCTGATGTATTTGTATATAGCAGACGACTTAAACGAACACCCAAGCCTCAATGTCTTCTTAATGCACGTAAGAAGAGTGACACGGTGTCAGAATGGGATCCACAGTTACAGATATGAGGCAACCGGTTAGAGTTGGAGGAATATACAGGAGTGGATCATCTCTCCTGCTCAAACAACTCACAAAACAGGTCAGAAACAAATTCCAGGTACTAATGTTTGCTTAAATGATTTATTTTGTTACAAATATAAAACAAAGTACTTAGAACGCTCAAAATGAATTTCTTATTAAACAAAATGTCCAAAACTGCAACATATTGATAAAAATATTCAAAATAATTATGAAAACGTTTGGAACAGTATCTGAATTGAATAAAATGTACAAAAAAATGAAAAATTAAATTTTTAAATATGTGCTATTTTTTCGTATTAACTAAAGCTATTCGAAGTATCTGAAGTGTGCATAGTGTTTGCAAGTGTGCCCAGTATTATAGTGCAGTTATTTTGCAAAGTAATCTTGTTTCAAAGAATATTTTGCAAAATACAGTTATTTCAAAGCATATTTCACAGAGTACATTATTTCAAACAGCTTATTGTGCATTTGAATATTACAAGTACCTGGTGTGTGTGAATGTTCATACATAATTACAAAGGCCAATTTTGCTTTGTATTTTACTGTAATCTATGGGCATGACAAAAGGTTTTCACAGACCTGCACCGTTTGTGTTTGATGACAATATTGCCGAAAATTGGAGTGTTTGATCAGTAATATGATATTTTCATACAGATTGCTCTTTCTGACAAAGATGCACATATAAAGGCATTTATTCTGCTTAATTTAACTGATTCAGAGGCCATTGGAAGACAGCATTCATTTGTGTATGCACCTGCTGTGGTTGCTGGGGAGGAGGAATACCACCATATAGTGGTACCGGCTGAAACATGGGGAGACCCAGAGTCCTTAAATCATAAATTTATTGAAATGTGTAACCCCAAAAGAATATTACAGTGGAAAGGCACTTATTTCACACAAGGGATCAAAAGCCTGGTGAAACTTTTGCAGCATATATAACTGACTTGAGAAATAAGTCTAAAACATGCAGATTTAATGATCTGTCAGATGAGTTGATAAAAGACAGACTTGTGTGTGGTATTAATAATGATGCAGTGAGAAAGATTTTGCTTCGATATAGTGATTTAACTTTGAATAAGGCCATTGAGGTTTGTCAGACATATGAGCTTACCAAAAGGCACACAAGTATGCTTACAAATGAGAATAGTTGCTGAAGGCACAGTGACAAAGCTCATGTTGATAGTATGCAGCACGCGGCTAAAAGAAACAGGCCCAAGCACATGGCAGCTACTGCAGGTCCTGTAACAGTCCCTGGGAAACCCCAGGTCTTTCCAGAAAGTTCCAGGGCATGCTCAATGAAGCATAAGTCAGCAAAATCAAATGGGTTCATGGCTACCTCTGCTTCTAACTGTAAACCAATGAGGTTAGCTGCAGTACCAAATTTTATTGCCAGTTGTCATAATTGTGGTGGAAATCATGAACCCATAAGAGAAAAGTGCTTAGCTTTTGGTCAGCAGTGTCATTCTTGCAATAAGTGGAATCATTTCAAAAGGTTTTGTAAATCAAATAAGGTACATTCTTTTTTAAAGAGAGGTCATTCCAAGAGGCAAGTTTATAGGATCATAGGAAGTTACTAGGCTTTTGGCCCTGAGGGCCTTATAAGCCTAGCCAAGAGTTTAGCCCATGATTAAACAAGTCAGCACCCAAAGCCCCTGTCCAGCAGGGACACAGGTGGAATCCCAGGGTTTATTTTCTGTTTCCCATCCAGTTATCCAGGTTGCGCTTAAAAAGGGATAATGAGGTACTCTGCTTGTTGTGGAGAAGGGAGTCTGTTCCACAGATGGAGGAGTCTCTGGGACACAAATCTGTCCTGCCAACACGTCCTGCTTATGTCACAGACCAGGTTGAGGTCACTTGTGTGGGTTACTCAAGTGGAGCTTGACTTGTGGATATGCAGCAGTCCCATCAAGGCAGGGTCTAAGATTGCTTTGTATGCCAGGCAGAGGTCACCTCTGAGGAGTCTGTATGAAAGTGAGTAGAGGACAGGGCTTTTAGCCTGTCTGTGTAGGGTAGATGTTTGAGGCCCTGGATTCTCCTGGTGAGGAACCTCTGTGGACTCTCCAGCTGCTGCATGTGCTTTGCGAGGTACATGCCGAATGGGGAGTTGTACTCAATAATTGGCCTTATAAGGGACAAATACAGGGATGTTATGACCTCCTTGTCCCTGGATGAGATACCCTTATGAGGTGGGCCATGTAGAAAGCTTTCCGTACAGTGGAAGCCACATGGTGGTCAGAAGTCAGATTGCTGTCAACCTGGTTGCCCAAATCCCTCATGACTGATTGCGTGCTTATGAAATTGTTGTTAATGGGATATGTGGGGATGTCACTCTACCCACAGGGGATGATGATGCATTTTTTGGCATTCAGTTTGAGGCCATGTTTCTGGCATCAGTCATTTGTTTGGGTGAGACCCTCTTGGAGGATGTCCACATTACTTGGAGAATTTATGACCTTGCCCAGCTTGCAGTCCTCTGCAAACTTGGTCAGCCATTGCCCACTGGTTTTGGCCTGCACCTCAGTGAAGTATAGCTCGAATAACAGAGGCCTCAAGACCGATCCCTGGGGTACGCCACTCGTTGTGGGTCTACTGCTTGAAGTGGCTTCCCTATTTTGATTAGGTGGGTTCTGTCAGTGAGCCAGTTTGTTACCCATCTAGTACCATATGGATTGATGCCTAGTTGAGAGAGTTTATCTATTATGCCCGAGTGGGGAATAGTGTCAATGGCTTTGGCCAGGTCAAGGTAGGTGGTGTGCACCATCTTCCCCTTGTCCATGGCTTTGGTGCCTATCTCAAAGTCGCCAGCCAGATTTAACTGACATCACCTCCCCTTCACAAAGCCAAACTGTGTGGGGTCAAGTGATTGGAGGTTGCCAATGTCCCTGTTAATGAGGTCCATGGTAATCCTTTCCATGGCCTTGCATATCAGGCTAGTTAGGCTGATGGGTCTATAATTTCCCAGATCAGTGGGCACTCCACCTTTGTGTAAAGGGATGACAGTGGCTGTCCTGCACTCGGCTGGGACAAAGCCGGTACTCAGGCTTTGGTTGAATAGTGTGCATAATGGTGCTGCAAGTTCATGCCTGAGTTTATGTAGGATTCAGCCTGGGATGTTGTTGGGTCCCATGGAGGCGGTATTTTTTGCCTTTGAGAGGGCACGGATGACCTGATCCCTAGAGATAAGGGGAGGGGGGCAGGTACTGGGGATGTCCTGATTTACTGATTGAGGGGGGAACAGAGGGGTGAAGTTTTCACTGTGAGTGTCATCCAGTAGGTTGGCTATATCTATAGCATTTGTGTATGTACTGTCCTTGACCACCATTTCTGAACAGATCTGGGTGCTTCCTTTAAGATTGCGGACATGTGTGAAGAAGGCCTTATGATTGTCTCTAGTAGATGTGGCCAATTTGGACTCAAAGTTGGCTTTAGAGGATTTCACTACTAAATCAGGCTAAAAGAGATTGCTTCCAATTGGGCACCTGCTCCTTCTTGGTCCTGGACAGCAATTTTTTCCTTTTGTTATATAGTTTATTGCAGATGTCCACCAGACAGGTTTACTCTTCCTTGTGGAGGATGATTTTGTCCTGTCAGTTATTCCTGATTCCATGCATCTGTATAAATGCTCGTATAGTGCTTTGGTACAGATTTCGACATTGGTGCCAATTCCTACAGTGGGGAGGGGGCTGTGAAGCTGTTTATACCATCCATCAGGAGGTTATAATCAGCTTTGGAGAAGTTTTTTGTTTGACCCCAGCTAGAGGATCATTTGGAAAGCTGCAGCCCTACTTTTTATGTTAATGGTGTGTCTGTGCTTGGTGAAACAGTCAGTGCAGTAGATCTGTGGGCAAAGAATGAAATCTTTTGTACTGTTCGGACTAATGGGAGACCCATAGAGCTCAAAGTAGATACTGGCTCTAAGTGCAGTGTTACATCAGCAGAAACGTTTGCTAGAGAAAACTGCAGAACAATTTGATTTGACAAAGTGTGTGACGCTTGTTGCTTATGGTGGTGAAAAGATTCAGACCAAAGGTTCAGTAGTGGTTTCATGTTACTCTGCTGGGAAAGCTATGACTTGCAATTTTTCATAGTCAAGAGACACATACAGTCATTATTAGGCCTCGGAGGCAGTTTGAGAATGGGACTGATTTCACTTAATGAAGAGATCCACCATGTAAGCCTGAATGACAACAGCTCACATTTTGCCTAAACTATTTTTTCTGAGTATGCTGATATTTTTGCAGACAAATTACACAAACTACCAGCTTTGTACTCCATGAAATTAGACCCAGAGGTCAGCCCAGTTATCAGACCAGCATGTAAAGGTCCAGTAGCTATGCAGAGCACAGTCAAAGTCGAGCTAGACAGAATGGTGCAGCTTAGGAGTAATTTCTCCAGTAGAAGAGCCTACTGAATGGGTATCCTCCGTGGTAGTAGTGTATAAGGAAAGCTCAGATAATATGAGTATGTATTGATCCAAGAGATCTGAACAAAGCATTAAAAAGGCCTCCTCATCCAATGTGCACAGTCAAGGAAGTTGCTGCTGTCATGCCAAATGCCATTTTTTTTCTGTCTTAGATGCAGAGAGTTCATTTTGGCAAATTTTGCTTCACCAAAAATCTTCATTGTTAACCACATTTGGTACACCATTTGGAAGATACAGTTTTCTGAGAATGCCATTTGGAATAAATTCTGCCAGTGAAGTCTTTCAGTATGCAATGGAGCAATTTTTTTCTGGCTATCCTTGTGCTATTATAGTAGATGATATTCTTGTAGGAGGCAGTGATGATGTCAAACATAACAGAAGCCTCAAGAAAGTTCTGGAAACAGCACGTGAAGTGAATCTTAAGCTGAATAATCAGAAGTGCAAATTCATAGAATGAGAAGTTACTTGCGTTGGTCATTTGTTTACCAGTTCAGGTTTATGACCAGATCCTTCCAAGCAAACAGCAATTGTCAAGATGCCAACTCCAGATAATGTCCAAGCCCTACAGTGTTTTCTTGGCATGGTCAGCTATCTAGGCAAGTTCATTCCAGATTTAAGCCAACTTTCAGCAGCAGTAAGAGAGCTGACATGCAAAGATGTAATTTGGTCATGGTCAGAACAGCATCAAAGGGTACATGATGTCCTGAAACTGAAAATTGCCAGTCCAGCAACTCTCAGCTGCTATGATATTCACAAACTAGTTGCTCTTTCATGTGATGCTTCTAAGTTTGGTCTAGGTGCAGTCATTCTTCAAGTAGTTAGACCAGTAACGTATGCATTGAGAACTCTTACCCAGACCGAGATGCAGTATGCCCAGAATGAGAAAGATCTTTTAGCAATTGTGTTTGCATGTTCGAAGTTCCATGATTATATTTATGGTCAACCTATCCAGATCAAAACAGATCACCAACCTCTAGTTACTATTCTGAGAAAGCCTATGCATACAGCTCCAGCTAGACTACAACACATGATGCTCAAATCACAAAAGTATATTTTCAGTCTTATTTACACAAAAGGGAAACTTCTTTATCTTGTTGATACTTTATCCAGATCGCCCAGAAAAAACACAGAACAGCTTAACAACGAGCAACTTGATTTTGAGGTAATGGAAGTGAGAAATTTTTCTTCTGCATGTCTTGATGAGCTTAGAACTCACTGAGCTTCAGATCTAGTTCTCCAAAAGCTCAACCACTTTATCAGTCAAGGATGGCATTCAAAACAGTCTTGTTTACCAGTAGAAGTCCAACCATATTTTCCATACAGAGATGAGATTTTTTCAGGAAATGGTATCATCATGAAAAGTCCTAAGGTGATTGTTCTGACATCCTTGCAATAAGAGTATATCAAGATCTTGCATCATGGCCACCCAGGAACTGATTCTACCAAAAGAGAGGTGAGAGGTCGAGTATTTTGGCCTTGTATGTCAAGAGGAATTGAGAAAGTGCTTTCATCTTGTTCGGTATGTAATAGTAGAAAGCCACATCAACAAAAAGAACCACTTCAGTTAAACCAGATTCCTGAACTACCTTGGTTGACAGTAGCTACAGATATCTTTGAGTGGAATGGTCAACATTACTTGGTGGTGTTACTCTTATTCAGATTGGTTCAGGATTCACCTACATCCCAACCTAACTTCCAGTACTGTCATTACTAAGTTGAAGCAACATTTTTCTGTCCATGGTAGTCCGCAAAGAGTTATTTCTGACAGTGGTGCACAGTTTACTAGTCAGCAGTTCAAGAAATTTGCAGAAGCATGGGACTTTGTTTAGATTAGGAGCAGTCTTGAATACCCCCCATCAAACGGCTTGGCTGAATGTACAGTTCAGTGTGCAAAACAGCTGTTAGAGACAGCCAAACGTGACCATACTGATGTTTTTCTAAACTTGTTAAATCTCAGAAACATTCCTCGTGATAAACATCTTGGTTCATCTGCCCAGAGACTTATGTCGAGACAAACCAGAACCACACTACCAATCAGCAGTAATTTATTGGTTCCAAATGGTAAGAACAACAAAGCAGTGAAATCCCAACTGTTGAAGCATTTGTCCCAGAAGTCTTAGTATGATAAAAACAGCAAACCACTCTGTTCTTTACAAAATGGGGAGATAGTGAGGATGCAGACATCAGAAGGTTTTGATCACATCAGATTTGTGAAAAGTTTGTGTCAAGAGCCAAGATCTAAAACTGCGGAATCACAAGGAATGGAATTCAGACAAAATCGGAAGTATTTGTTACCAGGGTTATAGCATCTTGTCTGTGGCAAACACTCTAGTTCTCAGAGTGACTTGTCCAATGTTCCTGTTCCAGAGAACATTCTGTCAGCAAACCCCATTTCTGAGAAAATCCCTGAGACTCCTCAAGCATCACTGTCGCTGTTGCTAAACCCAGTACTAACTATTATGTCACAAGATCAGGTCGCATCTCGAAACCTAGTTCCAGATACATAGCAACGTGGACATGACTATTGTTTTCTTTATTAGTGTTTGTATAAATTGCATGCCTATTGAAATGGCATTGTTTATATGAGACAGCTAAGTAAAGAGGGAGGATGTAGATCAGTGTGTGTGATATACCTTTAAGAAGCTTTCCAGTGAGTCAGAATATGCATATAAGTACTCAGCACTTGCAAGCAACAGTGCCATTTTGAGTGAACAGCCAGAGTGTGAGCATGGAACTTTGTAGAGAGTCAGTTTAAGTTTAATATTCTTGCTATCCATCCTGATGTATTTGTGTGCAATAAACTACTTAAACACTCAAGCCTCAATGTATACAGGATGCTGCAGTCAGAAATCCACCCCCTCCATCATGTAGTGAGTTTGACTTTTTGATAAATTTTCAGTAAAACATGGTGACTAAGCTTTTACCCTCTTATGTCTAGTTATTAAACTTTTGATGCAACTCACAACATTCAGTGTTGTGATCAGGCTCTAGAAAGAATAAACCAGAGTTTGTGTGGAAGTTTGTTTACAATGACAGACATGAAGGAAAAGACATACCCTCAAAATAAAAACAGTAATCTGAAAACTGTACATGGAATTCTTCAAAATTGTCAGAAAAAAAATATGGTAATGAATGATCAACCCTGCACTCATAAAGAAATTAAGACAAGTAAACAGTTTGTCACTGACAAGAAGACCGGAAGAGGGCTCATTCCAACAAACTTTATACATAAGATACTTGTACCGCCTACTATCTGTACATTATGCTTGTGCAAGATCAAGCATTGCTCTTCTTGACAAATATGGACAACGGTAAAAGCCTGGACGAACGCAGCTTTGCTGATGACTAAGCCTAAATGTCATGATTTGCAGGTCTAATCCCCCCCCCCCAAGAAAGACTTGTAAGTAGAGGAAAGTGACAACCACAATGGCAAAAAGAGATTGTGTTACAAATATGTAAGATAGAAATTGCCTGGAAGAAACAGAGAGAGACAGTACTGAGGGGTTGGATTATGAAAGGATCATAATAAGACCACAACTGAGAGACTGGAAGGTGAGCAGAAGGATCTCACTGTCATGGAAGTAATCAAAGGTTCTACATGGAAAGGAATGACGAACAGTCTAGGCAGGTTAGTAAAAAGGCAAAAGGAGGAAATGCCAGTGGGGTTTAATAAGCAGGTAAAAGCAGCACTTTGAAGCAAAAGACATGGTATATAAGAAAAGGAGAAATGGGGGTGAAAGTTCAAGGAAAAGTTAACAATGAAGCAAGGAAAAGGACTGTTATAACAGTCAGAAGTGTCAAGGGGAAAATGGAAAAAGATGTAGCAGCAGATGAAAAAAAATGAGAAAACCTTCTTTACATACACAGGGAGAAATGAAGAGATGAGGTAAGCAGTTTATTTAACTAGCATGGAAAATAAAAAGTTATGACATAGGAGAGTACAAGAGCAAGTGTGGATTCTTGAGCTCTTCAACTCAGTGTTTGATTGTCAAAGAAAAGGACAGCCCATATTGGAAGGAAATGGGGTTGAGAGTGAAAGTTGGTGGACTTATTTACAATTAAAAAAAAATGTGACAGGGAAAAAGATGTGAAGCCACTAAGGGGGGACAAGGTAAAGTTCCAGATGGGATCTCTGCTATAATAGTAAAGAGGGCATATGGAGAGCTACAGTGCCATCTTAGAGTCTTTTATTTAATAGACCCTGAGCCCAGGGTTCTACAGGCTAGTTAAAAAGAAAGAAAAAAAAAATTAGCATTAACTAGTTTTTTAGACCAGAACAACCTGCTACATAATGACTACCATAGATTCATGGGCAAGAGGTCCTGTCAAGCTAATCTGCTACAGTTATATGGACTGGGTTAGACAGAAAAAAAAAAGACACAGACAACACAGTGGAAATGCTTTATTAGGCCTTCAGTAAACCTTTGACTCAGTTCCACATTACATGCTGACAGAAAAACTCAAGGGCACAAGGAATAGAAGGAAATGTGCAAATGGGTAGAAAACTGGATGAATGAAAGGACATAAAAGG
>NW_025052366.1:0-10000 GCF_019279795.1 Protopterus annectens | reverse complement strand
TAGTGCCTTTTTTAGGCAAGACTCAAAAGACAAACCCAACTCCATAGGTATCACAAGGAATAACAAACTAAGAGTAATGCTACTCAATGCCAGACAGTCTAAACCTCAAGATGCACGCACTCGAAACTCTCCTTAGCATGGAGAACATCGATATCTGTGCAGTAACAGAAACCTGGTTCAAGGCTCCCGAGAGGACCCCAGCACTACCAGGTTATACCTCATACCATGCTTTTCGGCCCCAAAACTTGTACCGAACCACAAAAGGAGGGGGAGTATCAATATTCGTCAAAGATACCCACACCTCCAGGTTGGTGGCACAGCACGAAGCATCAGAGACTATCCATGTGCAACTAACAGTGGGTAAAACTGCCTTCCAGTTTATAGCCTGCTACAGACCACCCTCCCAAACCCATGAACCCCACTCGGCCTTCCTGAGAACACTGGAAAATGTGAAGGTCTCTCCAAATACCATTACATTGGGTGACTTCAACTACCCAAAAATAGACTGGGAGCATTACTCTAGCTCCAACACCCTAGCCCAAAGGTTCCTAAAATTTATAAACTCAAATGCTATGGAACAACTTGTTACCATTCCCACAAGAGGGGAAAACATACTGGACCTGATCTTCACCAACATGGGGGCACTATGCTCCAGACCAGAAGTGTATCCCTCACTGGTAAGATCAGACCATAAACTAATCTCACTGGATATTCTATTCACATCCCGATCCCACACCTTGCCCAGAAAACCACAGAGAAAAACTTCTCTAAAGCAAATTTCACACTCCTCAAAACCGAGGTGGAATCCTTCAAAGCCCCCGGGCCTGTGGAAAATACAGCCCAGACCGCAGAATCCTTTATAAACGCATTCTATGAAAACCTTCAGGAATGCATGGATCATGCAATCCCAAATAATACCAAGACCCAATCCTCCAAAGGTAGGCGTCCAGTCTGGTGGACCCCAGCCATAAACAAACTAGACAATAGAAGGAGGAAGCTACTACATGATAGAGCAAAATCCCACAAAGGGAAGGCATCTCTGATGAGTATTAGCAGAAAACTATGGGCACTCATAAAATCGTCTAAGGCCAGCTTCGACAGAAAAATTACACAGGACACTAAGGATAATCACAAGGCTTTCTTTAGTTATGTTAGGAACCTGGGTGGGAGTTCCCAGATATGCTCAGAATTAGTCCAAAATGACAAAAAATACACCGAACCCACAGACATTGCCAACATCCTAGCTGACAGGTTCAGTGCAAACTTCTCCACCCCCTCCCCACCAAAAGGGCAAATATCTATCCCAGCAGAGTGCTGCCCCCCTGACATCTCAGATGCTCAGGTAAGAGCCGCCCTCTCCAAAGCAAAAAACACAGCATCAATGGGAACAGACGGAGTCCCAGGCTGCGTCCTACATGAACTCCAAGAAGAGCTAAACCCAAACATAAAACTACTGTTCAATCTCAGCCTTACTACAGGATATGTACCCAAAGAGTGGCATACAGCAACAGTGGTCCCTCTCCACAAAGGTGGTGCCTCAATGGATCCTGGAAACTATCGCCCCATAAGCCTGACTAGCTTGGTCTGCAAAGCTATGGAAAGGACCATCATGGACCTCATAAATACAGATATTGGGGACCTAGAGACACTGGATCCTACCCAGTTCGGCTTTGTTAAGGACAGATCCTGCCTCTTAAACCTGGTCGATTTCTTTGAAACAGTCACCAAGGCCACTGACGAGGGGAAGGTGGTCCACACAGCCTACCTGGACCTCGCAGAAGCCTTCGATACAATACCCCACTTGGGCATAATAGATAAGCTCACCAGCTTAAATATAAACCCCTATGTCACTAGATGGGTTGCAAACCGGCTCAAGGACAGAACCCACATGGTTAGAATTGCTGGAGCCATGTCAGACTCCAAACCAGTTACAAGTGGCATCCAACAAGGCTCAGTCCTGGGACCTCTCTTGTTCGGTATATATTTCTCGGAGGTACAGGCCAACACGGAAGGACTGTGGCTGACCAAGTTTGCAGATGACTGCAAACTAGGCACCATAATTGACTCTCCAACTGACACAAGCATCCTACAAAGGGGCCTCATAGAAACAGACAACTGGTGCCAGAGCCATGGCCTCAAGCTAAACGCCAAAAAGTGTATAGTCATCCCCTTTGGCAAAAACAAAGTGCCCACAAATTACCACATAGGTGGTAATCCATTAAGTACGGAAGAAGTAATTGGGGACCCAAGTTGATAGCAATCTCTCATTTGAAAACCACGTGGCCAAAGTGGTTAGAAAAACATTTTATATAGCCCACCTAATCATGAAGGGATTCACATCTAGATCAGGGGAGGTCACTGTGCCTCTTTACTCATCCCTCATCAGGCCCATAATTGAGTACAATGCCCCTTTTGGGATGTACCTTACCAGACACCTGCAGCAACTGGAAAGACCCCAAAAGTACCTCACCAAGAGGATCAAAGGGCTCAAACAGATGCCATATGCTGCCCGGTTAAAGAAACTCCAGCTCTACTCAGTGGCATACCGCCTGCTCAGAGGCGATCTGTGCCTGATGTATAAAGCCATGTCCAACCCGGAATTAATGGACATGCTGCACCTCAGAAAATCCAAATCCCATCGAGCTACACGCTCGAGAGACTTGAACCTCAGTACTGAAATAAAAAGGACATGCTGGAGGGACAGATTCATAACCCAGAGGCTCCCTTCACTCTGGAATAAAATCCTAGTCCAGGTTAGGCAGAGTCACTCACTGACTCTCTTCAAGAGGAATCTTGATGAGTGGATGGGAGATCATAGGTTTACCCCGGGTATCACTTCTGTGTCACTGTTAGACAGAGGCACAGTATACTAACCTCGAAAAAGGGCATAGCAAAATTCATTTAAAATGGGTGGCGAAAGCCAAACACACTCTGGCTAGGCTTATAAATGCCCTAGGGCAGATAGCCTAGTTTGAACCTATGAACCTATGATATCAGAAATGAAGTCACTAAATAATGATATACCATACATACCCACCTCTTACTGCATGACATCTGGACAATGCCGGACATACTTGGGGGACAGAGGCCCAAACACAGGAGCATCATTGACATATTGCTGTTATAAACTGATAAAGTTGCTGGTGTAACAGGGTTTGTTTTAAGATCCGTTCTGAGGGGTATGAAGTCAGAAACACAACTGGATGTTACTGTTTACTGACTGCAATCCTCCAAGCATGCTACAGAATTTCCAAAGACAAAATACGTGTAACACGCCAAACATAAGTGTTTAAACTCTGGCCATCTGTGGATAGCCCTACAGTTGAGAGTTATATCAACCATATAACACTGTCAGACTTAAAATCATGCAGAAAGCACAGTTGTGTACACTTACCATAAATGTAGATGTTAGAGTGTTATGCACTGTTGCAGTCATCACATTTGGGTTATCTGCCTGCAGGTAGCCCTCAGTCGGCCTGAATACCAGAGTCTGGGGATTTCTGCGTCAGATACTGTTGCTTCTTCCATGATGTCAGGACGTCATGGGTATAAAACATGCAGCCGACACCATTACATCAGTTTTTCTTGCCCCAGATGTCAGGAGTCCCCTAAACAGGAAGCATTTACATGGTGTGGAACACCCCCAGTAAAAAGCAAATACCAAATGATATAAGGTATGCCAAAAGTACAGTTTTGTACCTACCATAAATGTAGATGTCCGAGAGGTATGCATCTGCAGTCCTAACATATGGGTTGTCCTGCCTCAGGCAGCCCTTGATCGGCAGTTTCAAAGTCTGGGTCTGGCCTCGGCTGATGTCGTACTTCACCGGCGTCATAGCTGCTGTGAATTGGGTATAAAGGCATCAGCCCGGCCATTTTCCTCAGTGTTTCTTGCCCCAGATGCCAGGTGCCCTCTAGGAAGGCTAAATTTGGATAAATGCAAATGATTCCAAACAGTAGAGAGCAAACAATATAAAACATGTATATACATATATACAAACAAATACACCATAATAGATTCCCCCAGCTAGCTACAAGATGGGCAAATCCCCTAAGGAGGGTGGGTAATCCTGACTGCAGATGCATACCTCTCGGACATCTACATTTATGGTAGGTACAAAACTGTACTATGTCCTTCAAGGATGCATCTGCAGTCCTAACATATGGGTAGAATACCATAGCCAAACTGGGGGAGGAGGCACTAAGATGATTATGGTGTAGCTAAGATCCCTTGCAAAACAGCAGTTGCAAAACCTGCTCGGGATCTGGAATATAAAGGTAGATTATAATGCTTGGCAAATGTATGCACGGAGCTCCAAGTAGCAGCTTCTAAAATGTCTTTGGTAGCCACTCCTCGTAGGAAAGCTGTGGTAGTGGCTGTAGCTCTTGTGGAGTGAGGTCTGATGTTTTCTGGAGTTGTCTTTCCATGAAAAGAGTAACAAAATCTAATGCAATTTCCTATCCATTTTGAGATTGTCTGTTTTGAAATTGCTTTTCCTTCCATTCCTGTTGCATATGCTACCAGAAGCTTGTCAGTTTTTCTGCTGGTCTTGGTTCTGTCCAGATAGTAGCGCAATTGTCTGTGTACATCCAAGGTATGTAATGGTCTTTCCCCCCTGTTCTGTGGGTTGGGGAAGAATGTTGGTAGATGGATTGCTTGGTTCAATGATACCCTGGAGACCACTTTTGGCATAAAAGTAGGGTTAGTTCTCAAGGACACTCTATCCTGATGGAAAATAAGGAAGGGCTGTACTGTCATTAATGCCTGTAATTCAGAAACCCTTCTTGCTGAAGTGATTGCAAGCAGGAAAGCAGTTTTCCAAGATAAGAATTGTAATTCTGCTGTTGCTGCTGGTTCGAAAGGGGGAAGTGCACTTTTCCAACACAAAGTTAAGATCCCATGTAGGCAAAGGTGGCTTCCTTGGAGGCTTTACATTTTTAATTCCTCTCAGAAACTGCCTGAGTAGAGGATGAGAGAAGACTGGAGGATCCATGTTGTATTCTGCTGAAATTGCTGATGCATGAATCTTAATGGAGGAGTAAGACAGGCCATTGTGGAAAAGCTCTGCTAAGTATTCCAGGATGTTAGCTATGTTTGCTAAAGATACATTTTCTCCTTTTGCTGCACTCCAAATTAGGTATCTTCTCCATTTGGCTGAATAAGTCTTCCTTGTGGAGGGTCTGCGAGCCTCCAGGATTATGTCTTTAACCCTCTGAGATAAATCTGGGTTATTTTGCTTTATGTAATATTCCAAGCAGCTAGCTGTAGTGTTTTTAAGTTTGGATGTAGGATCTTGTAGTTGTTCTGTGTTAGCAGTAAAGGAATTAGAGGTAGAGGCCATGCACGTGTCCGAGACATGCTCCTCAGTAGCGGGTACCAATGCTGCCTCGGCCAGTCTGGAGCTATCAGGATGATCCTTGGATGATCTTCTTTGATCTTCAGTAGCACTTTGTGCATCAAAGGAAGAGGTGGGAATGCATATGCTGTCAGGTTTTCCCAACTGAAGGATAGGGAATCCACCTTCCAAGCAAGTGGGTGATGTGTCCTTGTGCAGAATTTCCTCAATTGGTGGTTGTGTGGGGATGCAAACAGGTCTATTTCTGGTAGTCCCCATTTTTTCGTAATGGTTTTGAAAATGTCTGGATGCAGCATCCATTCGTGGGCATCCGTGGTAGTTCTGCTTAAGGTGTCTGCTAATATATTGTCTTTTCCTGGCACAAATTTTGCCTGGAGTTGAATGTTGAGGTCCAGAGCCACATTCCACAGGTCCATTGCCATCCGGCAATAGAGGATATGAGTGCGTGCCTCCCTGTTTGTTGATGTACCACATGACTGTGGTGTTGTCCGTCCTTATCAGCAAATGACCCTGTTGGAGAAAAGGTCTGAATGTCTGCAGTGCCAGTTTCACTGCCAGCATCTCTTTTTGATTTATGTGTAAGTTCAGCTGGTCTTGTGTCCATAGGCCTTGTATACACTTGCCCACCATGTGTGCCCCCCAGCCTAGGTCTGAGGAGTCCGTGGTGATAGTCTGGCTTGGGTGAGGTTTGTGGAAAGGCAGTCCTCTGTTCAACTGACAGGCCTGAGCCCACCACAGGAATTCTTGTTTCAGGCATGGTATTATTGGAATCTGGGCTTCTAGACTGTGCTTGTGTTGAGACCATACATTCCTTAGGTACCATTGCAACTTTCTCATATGCTGCCTGGCATGTGGAATCAATATTATGCAGGATGCCATGTAACCCAGGGCTTGCAGGACTTTCCTTGCTGTAAGCTGGTTCTGTGTTGTTAATGCCATGAAATAGAGTGGTAGTTGCTTTTGCTTTTCTGCTGTGAGAAATGCCATCTGATTTGATGTGTCCAGTTCTGCACCCAAGAATGTTATCCTTCGGGATGGAATCAGCCTTGACTTTTTCATGTTGACTGTGTATCCCAGGGCTTGCAGTAGTTGTATAACCTTTTCCAAATCTTTTGTTAATTTGGTCTTGCTGTCCGCTTGTATTAGGCAGTCGTCCAGGTATGGATAAATCTGAATTCCCTGAAGCCTGCAATGAGCAATTACTGATGCCAGGCATTTCGTGAATACTCTGGGCGCAGTAGATAAGCTAAAGGGCAATGCTGAGAATTGATAATGCTCTGATCCTGCAAGAAATCTGAGGTATCTTCTGCAATCTGGTCATATAGGGACGTGCAGGCATGCCTCCTTGAGATCTAGAGTCACCAGCCAAGACTCCTTGCCCAGCATGGGAAGAAGTTGCAGTAGGGTCAGCATTTTGAGTTTTGGAACAATGAGATATGTGTTCAGAGCGGACAGGTCGAGAATAGGCCTCCATTGGTTTTCTTTCCTTGGTACTAGGAAAAGTCTGGAGTAAAATCCTTGCCCTTGTTCCATAGGTGGTACCTTTTCTATAGCTCTCATCCTTAGTAAGTGGTTGATTTGTTCTAGAGCGTTTGTTTTTTGGTTTGGCGGTAGGTTTGGCATTCCTCTCTTTTTTGGTAGAGTGTGGAAGTGAAACCTGTAGCCTTTGTCTATTGTCTGTAAAATCCATTTGTCTCCTGTAATGTAATGCCAGTTTACGGAAAATAAGGCTAGCTTTCTGCCTAAGGGTGCTTCCAGTTGTTCCCTGGTAGGCGGTATCAGAGTCAAGTCATTGTGTCTGTCCTGTGGAAGTGGTAGTAGCCGGATCTGTGGCAGAACTTCTCTGGTTGTTAGGCTGCCACTGATGTCCCCTGTAGGCACCTCTGGATTGACCTCTGCCTCTTGGGCGCCTATTTCTGCCTCTCTGAGCTCTGGAGGTGTCTGGAAAGGACCAATTCTTCGAAGGCCAATTTCTACTAAACCTCGGAGGCTGTAAGAAATCCTTGACTGTTTGGACAGATTTTGCTTTTTCTTCCACCTTCTTAAGCACTTGCTGTGCAGGGGAACCAAACAAACTTTGTTTCTCCATGGGAGCATCTAGGAGCTTTGACTTTACATGGTCTGGTAAGGATTGCTCTTTTAACCATGCAAGCCTTCTGATCACTGTTCCCGTCATAGCTGATCTAAAGGAAGCCTCCAGTGCATCATAGCCACATTTTAAGGAATGATTACTGACCTGCTGAGTGTCATGTACCAAATCCTGAAGGGACTTACGGTCTATAGGTTCAGGAGAGGACAGTTTTTTATTTAGCTGGTCTAACAAAAATTCCTGATACTGAATCATGTGGAATTGACAGTTTAAGGCCCTAGCCGAAAGAGTAGCAGACGTATAAACTTTTTTACCCCATCTCTCCAATGCTCTAGATTCTCTTTCAGAGGGGAGGGGGTTTTTGGCAGAGGCAGCTGCTACAGCTTTGGGGCCCTGTGAAATGGTTTCAGGATCTGCAAAAGGAGCCTTATACAAATGAAAGTGTGTGTCCGGGACCCTGTAATATCTGTCGGGCTTGGCAGGGGCCGGGTGAAGAGAGTCAGGGGCGGTACAGGCATCATTAAATGCATCATCAACAACTGTTAGTACTGGAGGAATGGCTAAAGGCCTATGCTGTGGTAAATGTAAAAACATCCTTAGCCTTTTCCTTGAATCTGAGAAATCCTGGCCCTGCCATTGAAAATGCTCTCTCATAGCATATAAGGTTTCCCCAAAAGAAAATTCCTCAGGAGGAGAGGCAGAAGGAATGGAGTCTTTTGCATCAGAATCCTCATAAGGTGAACATGGGCGCTCTGGAGGATCTGAGTTTTCTGAATCATCCGAGGAATAGTCTGTGGATACAGGATCTGGGGGCTCTGCTATAGGCCTCTTCTCTGGAGGGAGTTGAGAGGCCCTGTCTGGGTAAGGTTGGGATCCCCTGATCAAAGAAATGAGATCCTCAGCCAGGCTGAGCATTTGGGAACTAGAGGTAGGCCTGTGTGAGGGGGTTTTTGCAGGCAAGGCCTTAGAAGATTTAGCTGCTTTAGCCCTAGAAAAAGCCTTGATAGACATCGATGCAGGGGGCCTAGCAGCTCCACGTGCAGGAGTAGATATGTCTAAAGGAATAGTATCTGATAAATCCTGGGTGCCTGCTACAGCAGGGGAAATTTCAGTAGCAGATTCAGCCATGCTGAGTGAGGCCTCGGCTATAGGAGGCATGCTTTCGGCTGAAGGAAGAACCGAGGACTCGGTTTCAGCTGAAACAGAGACACTCGCGGTTGGCTTAACCGTGGTTTCGGTCGAAACAGCGGACCGCGAGTGTCGGTCCTTTTCCTTACGCTTTTTAGCTAATTGTGAAGTCGGAGTCTCCGACGGCATTTTGTAAGCAAAAGCGGGACCGAAAAACTCCTCTGCAAACTCCGACCGACGTCTAAGTGTCCGTCGGTTGGAAAGGCTTACAGGCTAGACAAGCTGATCATTAAGTGGTCTGGGCCTAAGCAAGGAAGGCAGTAAGAGTGGAAATCATTATGAGGTATTTGTTTCCCACAAGTTAAACAATTATTTACTTTTCTGACATCGGCTGAGGCAAGAAAAGAGTCCCCAACGGTGCTTAGCTTTTAGAAGTCTTGGTAGTAGAAATCTCTGGATCTGACCGACCGGCACTTGCGAACAGCTTCTGCTTCGGGCACCGCGCGGCAAGAAAGACTGAGGAAAATGGCGTCGGCTGATGCCTTTATACCCAATTCACAGCAGCTATGGCGTCGGGTGAAGTGCGACATCAGCGAGGCCAGACCCAGACTTTGGAATCAGCCGAGGCCAGACCCAGACTTTGGCGAACCGCCCATCAAGGGCTGCCTGAGGCAGGACAACCCATATGTTAGGACTGCAGATGCATCCTTGAAGGACATCAAAAAGGATAGGTAGAAGTAAAGAGAAGTCAGGGGGCTGGAGGGAGGGTAACCAGGACTGCAACAGTGAATACACTCGAACATCTACATTTATGGTAAGTGTAAACAACTGTACTATGTTCTTTGTATTTCACTGTTGCAGACATCACATTTGGGTTGATTCCCAAAGTTGAGGATGGGTGGAGGCAGTCAAGAAGCATTAGGGCTGGCAAGCAGGCCCTGTAAGACTGCTGTAACAAATCCCGCTTTGGATTTAGAAAAGATAGGTAAGTAGTAATGCTTGGTGAAGGTGTGTACAGATCTTTATGTTGCAGCTTCCAGGATGTCCCTGGCAGGGACTCCCCTGAGAAATGCTGTAGAGGTTGATGCAGCCTTAGTGAAATGTATTCTGATCCCCTGTGGGGCATGTTTCCCACAATGTTTGCAGCAGAAATGGATGCAGTGTGCTATTCATGTAGAAATGGTTTGCCCTCTGCCCCTGTAGGCAAACTGACCAGCAGCTGGTCAGATTTTCAGAAAGGTTTAGTCCTGTCCAGATAGAACCTAAGCTGCCTGTGCACATCCAGGGAGTGCAGGATCCTTTCCCCTGTATTCTGAGGACTAGGGGAAAAGGTTGGCAAATGAATGGATAGGTTTAAAGCCACACTAGGTGCCACCTTTGGCATAAATGATGGGTTAGTCCTGAGGGAAGATAATGAAGGGTTCCA